>NC_088217.1:36968952-37071452 GCF_036934945.1 Oncorhynchus masou masou
AGGAGGTGAAGGGGTGGAGGGAGGAGGTGAAGGGATGGAGGCAAGAAGGGAAGGGAAGGAGGGAGGAGATGAAGGGGTGGAGGGAGGAGATGAAGCGATGGAGGCAAGGAGGGAAGGGATGGAGGGAGGAGATGAAGGGGTGGAGGCAAGGAGGGAAGGGATGGAGGGAGGAGGTGAAGGGATGGAGGGAGGAGGTGAAGGGATGGAGGGAGGAGATGAACGGGTGGAGGGGGGAGATGAAGGGATGGAGGCAAGAAGGGAAGGGATGGAGGGAGGAAATGAAGGGGTGGAGGCAAGGAGGGAAGGGATAGAGGGAGGAGATGAAGGGGTAGAGGGAGGAGGTGAAGGGATGGAGGGGGGAGATGAAGGGATGGAAGGAGGAGATGAAGGGATGGAGGGAGGAGATGAAGGGATGGAGGGAGGAGGTGAAGGGATGGAGGGAGGAGATGAAGGGGTAGAGGGAGGAGGTGAAGGGATGGAGGCAAGGAGGGAAGGGATGCAGGGAGGAGGTGAAGGGATGGAGGCAAGGATGGAAGGGATGGAGGGAGGAGATGAAGGGGTAGAGGGAGGAGGTGAAGGGATGGAGGCAAGGAGGTGAAGGGATGGAGGCAAAGAGGGAAGGGATGGAGGGAGGAGGTGAAGGGATGGAGGGAGGAGGTGAAGGGATGGAGGGAGGAGGTGAAGGGGTGGAGGGAGGAGATGAAGGGATGGAGGGAGGGAGGAGAGGAAGGGGTAGAGGGTGGAGGTGAAGGGATGGAGGCAAGAAGGTGAAGGGATGGAGGCAAGGAGGGAAGGGATGGAGTGAGGAGGTGAAGCGATGGAGGCAAGGGGGGAAGGGATGGAGGCAATGAGGGGAGGGATGGAGAGAGGAGATGAAGGGGTGGAGGGAGGAGATGAAGTGATGGAGGCAAGGGGGAAGGGATGGAGGGAGGAGGTGAAGGGGTGGAGGGAGGAGATGAAGGGATGGAGGGAGGGAGGAGAGGAAGGGGTAGAGGGTGGAGGTGAAGGGATGGAGGCAAGAAGGTGAAGGGATGGAGGCAAGGAGGGAAGGGATGGAGGGAGGAGGTGAAGCGATGGAGGAAAGGGGGGAAGGGATGGAGGCAATGAGGGGAGGGATGGAGAGAGGAGATGAAGGGGTGGAGGGAGGAGATGAAGTGATGGAGGCAAGGGGGGAAGGGATGGAGGGAGGAGGTGAAGGGATGGAGGGAGGAGGTGAAGGGGTGGAGGGAGGAGATGAAGGGGTAGAGGGAGGAGGTGAAGGGATGGAGGCAAGGAGGTGAAGGGATGGAGGCAAGGAGGGAAGGGATGGAGGGAGTAGATGAAGGGATGGAGGGAGGAGATGAAGGGATGGAGGGAGGAGATGAAGGGGTGGAGGCAAGGAGGGAAGGGATGGAGGGAGGAGGTGAAGGGATGGAGGGAGGAGGTGAAGGGATGGAGGGAGGAGATGAAGGGGTGGAGGGGGGAGATGAAGGGATGGAGGCAAGAAGGGAAGGGATGGAGGGAGGAAATGAAGGGATGGAGGCAAGGAGGGAAGGGATAGAGGGAGGAGATGAAGGGGTAGAGGGAGGAGGTGAAGGGATGGAGGCAAGGAGGTGAAGGGATGGAGGCAAGGAGGGAAGGGATGGAGGGAGTAGATGAAGGGATGGAGGGAGGAGATGAAGGGGTGGAGGGAGGAGATGAAGGGGTGGAGGGAGGAGATGAAGGGATGGAGGCAAGGAGGGAAGGGATGGAGGGAGGAGATGAAGGGGGAAGGGATGGAGGCAAGGAGGGAAGGGATAGAGGGAGGAGATAAAGGGGTAGAGGGAGGAGGTGAAGGGATGGAGGCAAGGAGGGAGGGGATAGAGGGAGGAGATGAAGGGGTAGAGGGAGGAGGTGAAGGGATGGAGGCAAGGAGGGAAGGGATGGAGGGAGGAGATGAAGGGATGGAGGCAAGGAGGGAAGGGATGGAGAGAGGAGGTGAAGGGATGGAGGCAAGGAGGGAAGGGATGGAGGGAGGAGATGAAGGGATGGAGGAAGGAGGTGAAGGGATGGAGGCAAGGAGGGAAGGGATGGAGGGAGGAGATGAAGGGATGGAGGCAAGGAGGGAAGGAATAGAGGGAGGAGATGAAGGGATGGAGGCAAGGAGGGAAGGGATGGAGGGAGGAGGTGAAGGGATGGGGTCAAGGAGGGAAAGGATGGAGGGAGGAGATGAAGGGATGGAGGAAGGAGGTGAAGGGATGGAGGGAGGAGGTGAAGGGATGGAGGGAGGAGGTGAAGGGATGGAGGGAGGAGATGAAGGGGTGGAGGCAAGGAGGGAAGGGATGGAGGGAGGAGGTGAAGGGATGGAGGGAGGCGAGGAAGGGGTAGAGGGAGGAGGTGAAGGGGTGGAGGGAGGAGGTGAAGGGATGGAGGGAGGCGATGAAGGGGTAGAGGGAGGAGGTGAAGGGATGGAGGCAAGGAGGGAAGGGATGGAGGGAGGAGGTGAAAGGATGGAGGGAGGAGATGAAGGGGTGGAGGCAAGGAGGGAAGGGATGGAGGGAGGAGGTGAAGGGATGGAGGCAAGGAGGGAAGGGATGGAGGGAGGAGGTGAAAGGATGGAGGGAGGAGATGAAGGGGTGGAGGCAAGGAGGGAAGGGATGGAGGGAGGAGGTGAAGGGATGGAGGGAGGCGATGAAGGGGTAGAGGGAGGAGGTGAAGGGGTGGAGGGAGGAGGTGAAGGGATGGAGGAGGCGATGAAGGGGTAGAGGGAGGAGGTGAAGGGATGGAGGCAAGGAGGGAAGGGATGGAGGGAGGAGGTGAAAGGATGGAGGGAGGAGATGAAGGGGGTGGAGGCAAGGAGGGAAGGGATGGAGGGAGGAGGTGAAGGGATGGAGGGAGGCGATGAAGGGGTAGAGGGAGGAGGTGAAGGGGTGGAGGGAGGAGGTGAAGGGATGGAGGGAGGCGATGAAGGGGTAGAGGGAGGAGGTGAAGGGATGGAGGCAAGGAGGGAAGGGATGGAGGGAGGAGGTGAAAGGATGGAGGGAGGAGATGAAGGGGTGGAGGCAAGGAGGGAAGGGATGGAGGGAGGAGGTGAAGGGATGGAGGGAGGAGGTGAAGGGATGGAGGGAGGAGATGAAGGGGGTGGAGGCAAGGAGGGAAGGGATAGAGGGAGGAGATGAAGGGGGGAGAGGGAGGAGATGAAGGGATGGAGGGAGGAGGTGAAGGGATGGAGGCAAGGAGGGAAGGAATGGAGGGAGGAGATGAAGGGATGGAGGCAAGGAGGGAAGGGAGGAGGTGAAGGGATGGAGGCAAGGACGGAAGGGATGGAGGGAGGAGATGAAGGGATGGAGGGAGGAAGTGAAGGGATGAAGGGAGGCGATGAAGGGGTAGAGGGAGGAGGTGAAGGGATGGAGGCAAGTAGGGAAGGGATGGAGGGAGGAGGTGAAGGGATGGAGGGAGGAGATGAAGCGATGGAGGCAAGGAGGGAAGGGATGGAGGGAGGAGGTGAAGGGATGGAGGGAGGAGATGAAGGGATGGAGGCAAGGAGGGAAGGGAGGAGGTGAAGGGATGGAGGCAAGGACGGAAGGGATGGAGGGAGGAGATGAAGGGAGGAAGTGAAGGGATGAAGGGAGGCGATGAAGGGGTAGAGGGAGGAGGTGAAGGGATGGAGGCAAGTAGGGAAGGGATGGAGGCAAGGAGGGAAGGGATAGAGGGAGGAGATGTAGGGGTAGAGGGAGGAGGTGAAGGGATGGAGGCAAGGAGGGAAGGGATGGAGGGAGGAGATGAAGGGATGGAGGCAAGGAGGGAAGGGATGGAGAGAGGAGGTGAAGGGATGGAGGCAAGGAGGGAAGGGATGGAGGGAGGAGATGAAGGGATGGAGGAAGGAGGTGAAGGGATGGAGGCAAGGAGGGAAGGGATGGAGGGAGGAGATGAAGGGATGGAGGCAAGGAGGGAAGGAATAGAGGGAGGAGATGAAGGGATGGAGGCAAGGAGGGAAGGGATGGAGGGAGGAGGTGAAGGGATGGGGTCAAGGAGGGAAAGGATGGAGGGAGGAGATGAAGGGATGGAGGAAGGAGGTGAAGGGATGGAGGGAGGAGGTGAAGGGGTGGAGGGAGGAGGTGAAGGGATTGAGGGAGGCGATGAAGGGGTAGAGGGAGGAGGTGAAGGGATGGAGGCAAGGAGGGAAGGGATGGAGGGAGGAGGTGAAAGGATGGAGGGAGGAGATGAAGGGGTGGAGGCAAGGAGGGAAGGGATGGAGGGAGGAGGTGAAGGGATGGAGGGAGGAGGTGAAGGGATGGAGGGAGGAGATGAAGGGGTGGAGGCAAGGAGGGAAGGGATAGAGGGAGGAGATGAAGGGATGGAGGGAGGAGGTGAAGGGATGGAGGCAAGGAGGGAAGGAATGGAGGGAGGAGATGAAGGGATGGAGGCAAGGAGGGAAGGGAGGAGGTGAAGGGATGGAGGCAAGGACGGAAGGGATGGAGGGAGGAGATGAAGGGATGGAGGGAGGAAGTGAAGGGATGAAGGGAGGCGATGAAGGGGTAGAGGGAGGAGGTGAAGGGATGGAGGCAAGTAGGGAAGGGATGGAGGGAGGAGGTGAAGGGATGGAGGGAGGAGATGAAGCGATGGAGGCAAGGAGGGAAGGGATGGAGGGAGGAGGTGAAGGGATGGAGGGAGGAGATGAAGGGATGGAGGCAAGGAGGGAAGGGAGGAGGTGAAGGGATGGAGGCAAGGACGGAAGGGATGGAGGGAGGAGATGAAGGGATGGAGGGAGGAAGTGAAGGGATGAAGGGAGGCGATGAAGGGGTAGAGGGAGGAGGTGAAGGGATGGAGGCAAGTAGGGAAGGGATGGAGGCAAGGAGGGAAGGGATAGAGGGAGGAGATGAAGGGGTAGAGGGAGGAGGTGAAGGGATGGAGGCAAGGAGGGAAGGGATGGAGGGAGGAGATGAAGGGATGGAGGCAAGGAGGGAAGGGATGGAGAGAGGAGGTGAAGGGATGGAGGCAAGGAGGGAAGGGATGGAGGGAGGAGATGAAGGGATGGAGGAAGGAGGTGAAGGGATGGAGGCAAGGAGGGAAGGGATGGAGGGAGGAGATGAAGGGATGGAGGCAAGGAGGGAAGGAATAGAGGGAGGAGATGAAGGGATGGAGGCAAGGAGGGAAGGGATGGAGGGAGGAGGTGAAGGGATGGGGTCAAGGAGGGAAAGGATGGAGGGAGGAGATGAAGGGATGGAGGAAGGAGGTGAAGGGATGGAGGGAGGAGGTGAAGGGGTGGAGGGAGGAGTTGAAGGGATTGAGGGAGGCGATGAAGGGGTAGAGGGAGGAGGTGAAGGGATGGAGGCAAGGAGGGAAGGGATGGAGGGAGGAGGTGAAAGGATGGAGGGAGGAGATGAAGGGGTGGAGGCAAGGAGGGAAGGGATGGAGGGAGGAGGTGAAGGGATGGAGGGAGGCGATGAAGGGGTGGAGGGAGGAGGTGAAGGGGTGGAGGGAGGAGGTGAAGGGATGGAGGGAGGCGATGAAGGGGTAGAGGGAGGAGGTGAAGGGATGGAGGCAAGGAGGGAAGGGATGGAGGGAGGAGGTGAAAGGATGGAGGGAGGAGATGAAGGGGTGGAGGCAAGGAGGGAAGGGATGGAGGGAGGAGGTGAAGGGATGGAGGGAGGAGGTGAAGGGATGGAGGGAGGAGATGAAGGGGTGGAGGCAAGGAGGGAAGGGATAGAGGGAGGAGATGAAGGGGTAGAGGGAGGAGATGAAGGGATGGAGGGAGGAGGTGAAGGGATGGAGGCAAGGAGGGAAGGAATGGAGGGAGGAGATGAAGGGATGGAGGCAAGGAGGGAAGGGAGGAGGTGAAGGGATGGAGGCAAGGACGGAAGGGATGGAGGGAGGAGATGAAGGGATGGAGGGAGGAAGTGAAGGGATGAAGGGAGGCGATGAAGGGGTAGAGGGAGGAGGTGAAGGGATGGAGGCAAGTAGGGAAGGGATGGAGGGAGGAGGTGAAGGGATGGAGGGAGGAGATGAAGCGATGGAGGCAAGGAGGGAAGGGATGGAGGGAGGAGGTGAAGGGATGGAGGGAGGAGGTGAAGGGATGGAGGCAAGGGATGGAGGGAGGCAATGAAGGGGTAGAGGGAGGAGGTGAAGGGATGGAGGCAAGGAGGGAAGGGATGGAGGGAGGAGGTGAAGGGATGGAGGCAAGAAGGGAAGGGATGGAGGGAGGAGATGACGGGATGGAGGGAGGAGGTGAAGGGATGGAGGCAAGGAGGGAAGGGATGGAGGGAAGAGATGAAGGGATGGAGGGGGAGGGTGAAGGGATGGAGGCAAGGAGGGAAGGGATGGAGGGAGGAGGTGAAGGGATGGAGGGAGGAGGTGAAGGGATGGAGGCAAGGGATGGAGGGAGGCAATGAAGGGGTAGAGGGAGGAGGTGAAGGGATGGAGGCAAGGAGGGAAGGGATGGAGGGAGGAGATGAAGGGATGGAGGCAAGGAGGGAAGGGATGGAGGGAGGAGGTGAAGGGATGGAGGCAAGGAGGGAAGGGATGGAGGGAGGAGATGAAGGGATGGAGGAAGGAGGTGAAGGGATGGAGGCAAGGAGGGAAGGGATGGGGGAGGAGATGAAGGGATGGAGGGAGGAGGTGAAGGGATGGAGGCAAGGAGGGAAGGAATGGAGGGAGGAGATGAAGGGATGGAGGCAAGGAGGGAAGGGATGGAGGGAGGAGGTGAAGGGATGGAGGCAAGGACGGAAGGGATGGAGGGAGGAGATGAAGGGATGGAGGGAGGAAGTGAAGGGATGGAGGGAGGCGATGAAGGGGTAGAGGGAGGAGGTGAAGGGATGGAGGCAAGGAGGGAAGGGATGGAGGGAGGAGATGAAGGGATGGAGGCAAGGAGGGAAGGGATGGAGGGAGGAGGTGAAGGGATGGAGGCAAGGAGGGAAGGGATGGAGGGAGGAGATGAAGGGATGGAGGAAGGAGGTGAAGGGATGGAGGCAAGGAGGGAAGGGATGGAGGGAGGAGATGAAGGGATGGAGGGAGGAGGTGAAGGGATGGAGGCAAGGAGGGAAGGAATGGAGGGAGGAGATGAAGGGATGGAGACAAGGAGGGAAGGGATGGAGGGAGGAGGTGAAGGGATGGAGGCAAGGACGGAAGGGATGGAGGGAGGAGGTGAAGGGATGGAGGTAAGGAGGGAAGGGATGGAGGGAGGAGGTGAAGGGATGGAGGGAGGAGGTGAAGGGATGGAGGCAAGGGATGGAGGGAGGCGATGAAGGGGTAGAGGGAGGAGGTGGAGGGATGGAGGCAAGGAGGGAAGGGATAGAGAGAGGAGATGAAGTGATGGTGTCAAGGAGGGAAGGGATGGAGGGAGGAGGTGAAGGGGTGGAGGGAGGAGATGAAGGGGTGGAGGGAGGAGATGAAGGGGTGGAGGGAGGAGATGAAGGGGTGGAGGGAGGAGATGAAGGGATGGAGGGAGGAGATGAAGGGGTGGAGGGAAGAGATGAAGGGGTGGAGGGAGGAGGTGAAGGGGTGGAGGGAGGAGGTGAAGGGGTGGAGGGGGAGATGAAGGGATGGAGGCAAGGAGGGAAGGGATGGAGGCAAGGAGGGAAGGGATGGAGGGAGGAGATGAAGGGGTGGAGGGAGGAGATGAAGGGGTGGAGGGAGGAGATGAAGGGGTGGAGGGAGGAGATGAAGGGGTGAGGGAGGAGGTGAAGGGGTGGAGGGAGTAGATGAAGGGATGGAGGGAGTAGATGAAGGGATGGAGGGAGTAGATGAAGGGATGGAGGGAGGAGGTGAAGGTATGGAGGCAGGACGGAAGAGATGTGGGGAGGAGATGAAGGGGTGGGGGGAGGAGGTGAAGGGATGGAGGGAGGAGATGAAGGGGTGGAGGGAGGAGGTGAAGGGGTGGAGGGAGGAGGTGAAGGGGTGGAGGGGGAGGTGAAGGGGTGGAGGGGGGAGGTGAAGGGGTGGAGGGAGGTGAAGGGGTGGAGGGAGGAGGTGAAGGGGTGGAGGGAGGAGGTGAAGGGGTGGAGGGAGTAGATGAAGGGGTAGAGGGAGGAGATGAAGGGGTGGAGGGAGTAGATGAAGGGATGGAGGGAGGAGGGAAGGGATGGAGGGAGGAGGGAAGGGATGGAGGGAGGAGATGAAGGGGTGGAGGGAGGAGGTGAAGGGGTGGAGGGAGGAGGTGAAGGGGTGGAGGGAGGAGATGAAGGGGTGGAGGGAGTAGATGAAGGGATGGAGGGAGGAGGTGAAGGGGTAGAGGGAGGAGGTGAAGGGATGGAGGCAAGGAGGGAAGGGATGGAGGGAGGAGATGAAGGGGTAGAGGGAGGAGATGAAGGGGTAGAGGGAGGAGGTGAAGGGGTGGATGGAGGAGATGAAGGGATGGAGGGAGGTGAAGGGGTAGAAGGAGGAGGTGAAGGGGTGGAGGGAGGAGGTGAAGGGATGGAGGCAGGAGATGAAGGGGTAGAGGGAGGAGGTGAAGGGATGGAGGGAGGAGGTGAAGGGATGGGGGCAGAGGTAAAGGGATGGGGGGAGGAGGTAAAGGGATGGGGGGAGGAGGTAAAGGGATGGGGGGATGAGGTGAAGGGATGGAGGGTGGAGGTGAAGGGGTGGGGAGAGGAGGTGAAGGGATGTAGAGAGAGGAGGTGAAGGGGTAGAGAGAGGAGGTGGAGGGAAGAGATAAAGGGGTAGAGAGAGGAGATGAAGGGGTGGAGGGAGGAGATGAATGGGTGGAGGGAGGAGGTGAAGGGGTGGAGGGAGGAGATGAATGGGTGGAGGGGGGAGGTGGAGGGAGGAGATGAATGGGTGGAGGGAGGAGGTGATGGGGTGAGGTGAAGGGGTGGAGGTGAAGGGGTGAGGTTAAGGGGTGGAGGGAGGAGGTGGGTGAAGGGGTGGAGGGAGGAGGTGAAGGGGTGGAGGGAGGAGGTGAAGGGGTGGAGGGAGGAGGTGAAGGGGTGGAGGGAGGAGGTGAAGGGGTGGAGGGAGGAGGTGAAGGGGCGGATGGAGGAGGTGAAGGGGTGGAGGGAGGAGGTGAAGGGGTGAGGTGATGGGGTGGAGGGAGGAGGTGAAGGGGTGAGTAGTATAGACTACATGGCATGTGGCGATAACGTCAACGTGTGTCACAGTGATGAATGTCCCCCATTCTGGTTTCCCTGTCGGTACCGGTCCAAGCCTGTGTTTCGCTGGTTGATGCCCCCCCCCCAGAGAGATGGCCCTTATCTTCCCCAGAAAACAGAGGGAGAGGAAAGGCAGAGGGAAGCAGAGGGAGAGAGAGAGAGAAAGATAGGAAGAGGCAGAGCGAGAGAGAGAGAGAGAGAGAGAGAGAGAGAGAGAGGAGGGGTGGGAAAATAAACTAAATATACATTTTTCTATTGGAGAGCGAGTGGTGGCCAACGAGTCTTTGAACAGAGAGGAGGAACTCACAGGAACGCCACCGAGGTCACTTCCTTCCAGAATGGGCATCTGGGAGGTTGGGTGTGCGTGTGTGTTTAGGGAGGCAGGCAGAGGGTCACTATTTCAGCACTACAGGCATTTTTTCCCAGAGAGAGAAGAGAAGAAAAATAAATCTGATCTGCCAGTTACAATGTTCCACCGCTTGTTCTCTTGACATCTGTCACAACTGCACACTCAACAACCTTCTCATAGACCCGCACCAAGCCAAATACACTTTAGTGTCTACAGCTAGGTACAGAATATTTGATTGACCATGTAACTAGGGCCGGAGTTTTTCCTATTTCAGTCATTTGGTCATGATCAGGAAAAACTCTAGGCCTTGTCTGTAGCTCTTGCTGTTTGAAGCTCTCTAGCACTGTTCAACACTTTCTCTCTTTCTTGGTCCATCTCTTCTCCTCCCTGGTCTGTTTCATGTCCCTCCTCTACCCCGTCCCTCCCTCTATCTCACCCTCTCTCTCCAGAGACATGGTAGTGGTTCTTTAACACATTGTGTGTGTGTTCTGTTTACATTAGCCGCGGCTGAGTGGCCAAAGCTAGCGCAGTAACAGGCTGTCAATGTGATTTATGAGCACATCACACACTGTCTGAGCCTGCCAGTCACACACACACGCGCGCGCACACACAGAACATACACACACACACACACACACACACACACACACACACACACACACACACACACACACACACACACACACACACACACACACACACAGTCCCAAATGGCTAGTGTGACAGACAGAGTCACTTCATCAAGCTGACTTCTGACCAGCCCAATGCACCACTCACAAACACGTACGCAAACACACACTCTTTCAGCATCACTTCTACACAGAAAAGAGCGAGTGGAACAATCAGAGAATAGAGAAGAGGTCAAAAAGTCACAGTCATCGATGCACAAACACTCAAAAAGGCACAGGGGAGATTTGTATTTTTTTATCCTACTCTCTCTCTCCATCCCCCTCTCTCTCTCCATCCCTCTCTCTCTCCATCCTCTCTCTCTCTCTTCACCCCTCTCTCTCTCCATCCCCCTCTCTCTCTCCATCCCTCTCTCTCTCCATCCCTCTCTCTCTCTCTTCACCCCTCTCTCTCTCCATCCCTCTCTCTCTCCATCCCCTCTCTCTCTCCCTCCTCTCTCTTCACCCTCTCTCTCCCATCCCTCTCTCTCTCCATCCCCCTCTCTCTCCATCCCCCTCTCCCATCTCTCTCTCTCCATCCCCCTCTCTCTCTCCATCCCCCTCTCTCTCTCCATCCCTCTCTCTCTCTCTTCACCCCTCTCTCTCTCCATCCCTCTCTCTCCATCCCCCTCTCTCTCTCCATCCCTCTCTCTCTTCACCCCTCTCTCTCTCCATCCCTCTCTCTCTCCATCCCCCTCTCTCTCCATCCCCCTCTCTCTCCATCTCTCTCTCTCCATCTCTCTCTCTCCATCCCCCTCTCTCTCATCCCCCTCTCTCTCCATCCCTCTCTCTCTCCATCCCTCTCTCTCTCTATCCCCCTCTCTCTCCATCTCCATCCCCCTCTCTCTCTCTCCATCCCCCTCTCTCTCTCCATCCCCCCCCTCTCTCTCTCTCCATCCCCCTCTCTCCATCCCCCTCTCTCTCCATCCCCCTCTCTCCCATCCCCCTCTCTCTCCATCCCCCTCTCTCTCCATCCCCCTCTCTCCATCCCCCTCTCCATCCCCCTCTCTCCATCCCCCTCTCTCTCCATCCCCTCTCTCTCCATCCCCCCCTCTCTCTCCCTCTCTCTCCATCCCCCTCTCTCTCCATCCCTCCCTCTCTCCATCCCTCCCTCTCTCCCTCTCTCCTTCTGGTGAATGACCAAAAGCGAACACAGAGCTTTTCCTCATTTAATCACATCTTTCCATCCATCTGATTTATCCATTATTATTAGAACTACTAATAAGAATAAATATCATAAACGACTAATTAAGTTCTCATCTGTGTACTACAGTACATAGGGGGTGCCTATCCCCTAGGCACTTCTCATATCCCTTAGACACTTCTCATATCCCCTAGGCACTTCCCCTATCCCCTAGGCACTTCCCCTATCCCCTAGGCACTTCCCCTATCCCCTAGGCACTTCCCCTATCCCCTAGGCCCTTCCCCTATCCCCTAGGCACTTCCCCTATCCCCTCGGCACTTCCCCTATCCCCTCGGCACTTCCCCTATCCCCTCGGCACTTCCCCTATCCCCTAGGCACTTCCCTATCCCCTAGGCACTTCCCCTATCCCCTAGGCACTTCCCCTATCCCCTAGGCACTTCCCCTATCCCCTAGGTACTTCCCCTATTCCCTAGGTACTTCCCCTATCCCCTAGGTACTTCCCCTATCCCCTAGGTACTTCCCCTATCCCCTAGACACTTCCCCTATCCCCTAGGTACTTCCCCTATCCCCTAGGTACTTCCCCTATCCCCTAGACACTTCCCCTATCCCCTAGACACTTCCCCTATCCCCTAGACACTTCCCCTATCCCCTAGACACTTCCCCTATCCCCTAGGTACTTCCCCTATCCCCTAGGCCAGCGGTATTCAATGTTGGGGTGGCGACCACAGCTGCACTGGGGGTCGCCAACATGTTTTAAATAAGAGTACAGATCCAGAGTTCCTTACTAATTATTGACCCTCATTCATCAATCAAGTACAAGGGTGCAGCGAAAATCCACAGACACTCTGCCCTCTGTGGAATGAGTTTGACAAATGTGACCTAACCTCGATTTCCTGGGCACTTGATAAGCAGGTGACCTACATAGACCTATGTAACCTACCTGCCATACCCAATCTAACTAGTAGGTTGAGCACCGCCAGGCCTGGAGGTCCACAGCCCTGCTGCTTGTCCTTCTTCCTCTCAGTCCTGGGACACCAGGTGAGTGGAGACCCAATCAATGTCATTAACCATTCAATTAACCACCAGCTAGCGAAGAAAACAAGCAGTATTGCGGTTCTGGAGGCATATCAATATGTCTGAGTTGGACTGTTGATGACTGTAAGGCATTGAGTTAGACTGTACAGCAGGCTTAGCTTTAGCTGAATGCAGGAGATGATGCATGTCCACAACAGTGGGTATGGTGAACCATCACACATCAACTGTGGTGTGTGTGTGTGTGTGTGTAAGTGTGTTTGTGACCAGTGTTTGCACTTGTCTGGTTGTTACAGGAAAACAAAACCGGAGACTCGGACAGGAGAAGGAAAAAAGAAAAAACAGCATCAGACACGGTCTCTACATGCAAGTCAACCACAACTGGTTTGCTTTGGTCACGGTTGAGTTGGCTGACCGCTGTAGGCGAGGGGGGAGAGGGTCCACAGGGAGAGGGGGATCAGGGATGAGAGAGGAGGAAAGGACGGCGGGAGGGAGAAAGGAGGGATGATCTAGGGCGAACCTCCTCGTGCAATTCCCACAATGGTCTCTGGAGTCCATGAGCTCTCTAGAAGCCTGTCTCTCTTTCCTACCTGCTTTTTTCTCCTTCTTTCTCTCTTTCTCTCTATCTCACTTTTCTCTTTCTCTCTCACTTCTCCTTTCCTCTGTTACTGTCACATCCCTCCTCTACTTTCTGAAAATTGGATGACGAGTGTGTGTTTGTATGTGGAGAGTGTGTGTGTGTGTTTGTATGTGTGAGAGTGTGTGTGTGTGTATGTGAGAGTGTGTGTGTTTGTGATAAAATCACTATATTATTGTTGTCTTAGACACCTCTGACAACTGATAACCAATGATCCCTCAAAGAAAATTAGGCACTCAGCAAATTTCGGGTCTTCTGAGCAAAAACTTGAATGATGTGAAAATTCTGTGCAACTTCCAGCACAAGTTTACTGTGAATATTGAGGCTGCACCTGCTAGAGGTTGACCGATTAATCAGAATGGCCGATTAATTAGGGCCGATTTCAGGTTTTCATAACATTCGGAAATCTGCATTTTTGGACACCGATCATGGCCGATTACATTGCACTCCACGAGGAGACAGTGTGACAGGCTGACTACCTGTTATGCGAGTGCAGCAAGGAGCCAAGGTAAGGTGCTAGCTAGCATTAAACTTATCTTATAAAAAGAATCAGTCTTAACATAATCACTAATTAACTACACATGGTTGATGATATTACTAGTTTATCTAGCTTGTCCTGCGTTGCGTATAATCGATGCGGTGCCTGTAAATTTATCATTGAATCACAGCCTACTTCGCCAAACGGGTGATGATGTAACAAGCGCATTCGTGAAAAAAGCACTGTCGTTGCACCAATGTGTACCTAACCATAAACATCAACGCCTTTCTTCAAATCAATACACAAGTATATATTTTTAAACCTGCATATTTATTTAATATTGCCTGCTAACATTAATTTATTTTAACTAGGTAAATTGTGTCACTTCTCTTGCAACCGAGTCAGAGTATATGCAGCAGTTTGGGCCGCCTGGCTCGTTGTGAACTGTGTGAAGACTATATCTTCCTAACAAAGACAGCCAACTTCGCCTAATGGGGGATGATTTAACAAAAGCGCATTTGCGAAAAAAGCACAATCGTTGCACGATTGTACCTAACCATAAACATAAATTCTTTGCTTAAAATCAATACACAGAAGTATATATTTTTTAAACCTGCATATTTAGTTATGTAACGCGGCGTGGCTATTGAGATTCATGTTTAATAAAACAAAGGAAACACGAATACTACAAAAACAAGAAACGTAACACGAAAACCGAAACAGCCTATACTGGTGCAAAGTAACACAGAGACAGAAACAAGGACAATCACCCACAACACACTCAAAGAATATGGCTGCCTAAATATGGTTCCCAATCAGAGACAACGATAAACACCTGCCTCTGATTGAGAACTACTTCAGACAGCCATAGACTAAGCTACAAAACCCCACTAAGCTACAATCCCAATACCTGTGAAAAACCCCAAGACAAAAACACAGCACATACCAAAACCCATGTCACACCCTGGCCTGACCAAATAAATAAAGAAAACACAAAATACTACTACCAGGGTGTAACAAGTTAAAAGAAATCCAGATTAGCAAGCAATATTAAACTTGGGAAATTGTGTCACTTCTCTTTCGTTCATGGCACGCAGAGTCAGGGTATATGCAACAGTTAAGGCTGCCTGGCTCATTGCGAACTAATTTGCCAGAAATGTACGTAATTATGACATAACATTGAAGGTTGTTCAATGTAACAGGAATATTTAGATTTATGGATGCCACCCGTTAAGATAAAATACAGAACGGTTCCGTATTTCACTGAAAGAATAAACATTTGTTTTCTAATAGTTTCCGATAGTTTCCGGATTTGACCATATTAATGACCTAAGGCTCGTATTTCTGTGTGTTATTATGTTATAATTAAGTCTATGATTTGATATTTGATAGAGCAGTCTGACTGAGCGGTGGTAGGCAGCAGAAGGCTCGTATGTAACGGCTTTCTTCTGTTGAAGGAGGAGCGGACCAAAATGCAGCGTGGTACTTTTGAGACATATTTATTGAAGAACGAAAAAACACGAACAATACAAAAACAACAAAAACGGAAACGTGAAAACCTAAACAGTCCTATCTGGTGAAGACACAGAGACAGGAACAATCACCCACGAAAACACTCACAGAATATGGCTGCCTAAATATGGTTCCCAATCAGAGACAACGATAATCACCTGACTGATTGAGAACCGCCTCAGGCAGCCATAGACTATGCTATACACCCCACACAACCCCAAGACGAAACACACCACAAATAAACCCATGTCACACCCTGGCCTGACTCAATAAATAAAGATAAATATAATATATTTCGACCAGGGCGTGACAGAACCCCCCCCCCAATTAAGGTGCGGACTCCCGGACGCACATCAAAACAATATGGAGGGTCCGGGTGGGCGTCTGTCCATGGTGGCGGCTCCGGCGTGGAACGTGGAACCCACTCTATAAATGTCTTAGTCCCCCCTCCTCGCGTCCTAGGATAGTCCACCTTCGCTGCCGACCATGGCCTAGTAGTCCTCACCCAGAACCCCACTGGACTGAGGGGCAGCTCGGGACTGAGGGGCAGCTCGGGACTGAGGGGCAGCTCGGGACTGAGGGGCAGCTCGGGACTGAGGGGCAACTCGGGACTGAGGGGCAGCTCGGGACTGAGAGGAAGCCCGTGACTGAGAGGAAGCTCAGCCAGGTATTTGGATCCGGCAGATCCTGGCTGGTTGACGGTTCTGGCCGATCCTGGCTGACTGGCAGATCTGGAAGAGTCTGGTTGACTGGCAGATCTGGAAGAATCTGGTTGACTGGCAGATCTGGAAGAATCTGGTTGACTGGCAGATCTGGAAGAGTCTGGCTGACTGGCAGATCTGGAAGAGTCTGGCTGACTGGCGGATCTGGAAGAGTCTGGCTGACCGGCGGATCTGGAAGAGTCTGGCTGACCGGCGGATCTGGAAGAGTCTGGCTGACTGGCGGATCTGGAAGAGTCTGGCTGACTGGCGGATCTGGAAGAGTCTGGCTGACCGGCAGATCTGGAAGAGTCTGGCTGACTGGCAGATCTGGAAGAGTCTGGCTGACTGACGGATCTGGCTGCTCCATGCTGACTGGCGGCTCTGGCTGCTCCATGTAGACTGACAGCTCTGGCGGCTTCTTGCAGACTGACAGCTCTGGCTGCTCCATGCAGACTGACAACTCCTTGCAGACTGACAGCTCCTTGCAGACTGACAGCTCCATGCAGACTGACAGCTCCATGCAGACTGGTATCTCCGGCTGCTCCATGCAGACTGACAGCTCTGGCTGTTCCATGAAGACTGACATCTCTGGCTGCTCCATGTAGACTGACAGCTCTGGCTGCTCCATGTAGACTGACAGCTCTGGCTGCTCCATGTAGACTGACAGCTCTGGCTGCTCCATGTAGACTGACAGCTCTGGCTGCTCCATGCAGACTGACAGCTCGGGCTGTGCTAAACAGGCGGGAGACTCCATCAGCGCTGTAAAGGAGGAAGGCTCTGGCTGCGCTAAACATGCGGGAGACTCCAGCAGCGCAGGAGAGGAGAAAGGCTCCGACAGCGCTGAACAGGCGGGAGGCTCCGGCAGCGCAGGAGAGGAGAAAGGCTCCAGTAGCGCCGAACAGGCGGGAGGCTCCGGCAGCACAGGAGAGGAGAAAGGCTCCGGTAGCGCTGAACAGGCGGGAGGCTCCGGCAGCGCAGGAGAGGAGAAAGGCTCCGGTAGCGCTGGAGAGGCGAGGCGCACTGTAGGCCTGATGCGTGGTGCTGGCACTGGTGGTACTGGGCCGAGGACACACACAGGAAGCCTGGTGCGGGGAGCTGCCACCGGAGGACTGGTGTGTGGATGTGGCACTGGATAGACCGGACCGTGCAGGCGCACTGGAGCTCTTGAGCACAGAGCCTGCCCAACTTTACCTGGCTCGATGCCCACTCTAGCCCGGCCAATACGAGGAGCTGGTATGTACCGCACCGGGCTATGCACCCGCACTGGAGACACCGTGCGCTCCACAGCATAACACGGTGCCTGCCCGGTCTCTTTAGCCCCCCGGTAAGCACAGGAAGTTTGCGCAGGTCTCCTACCTGGCGTAGCCATACTCCCTGTGAGCCCCCCCAAGAAATTTTTGGGGCTGACTCTCGGGCTTCCTTCTGTGCCGCCGTGCTTGCTTCGCCATCTCCATTCTTCTATAACCTTCTTCGCACTGCTCCAGTGAATCCCAGGCGGGCTCCGGCACTCTCCCTGGGTCGACCGCCCACCTGTCTATTTCCTCCCAAGTAGTGTAGTCCCGATATTGTTGCTCCTGCTGCCGCTGTTGCTTCTCCTCATACCAAAGCCTCTCAGTTCTCGCCACCTCAAGTTCTTCTTTGGGGCGGCGATATTCTCCAGGCTGATCCCAGGGTCCTTCTCCAAACAATTCATCCTCCCATGTCCATTCCTCCTTTCGCTGCACCTGCTGCCTGTTACCACGCCGCTTGGTCCTGTTGTGGTGGGTGATTCTGTAACGGCTTTCTTCTGTTGAAGGAGGAGCGGACCAAAATGCAGCGTGGTACTTATGAGACATATTTATTGAAGAACACGAACAATACAAAAACAACAAAAACGGAAATGTGAAAACCTAAACAGTCCTATCTGGTGAAGACACAGAGACAGGAACAATCACCCACGAAAACACTCACAGAATATGGCTGCCTAAATATGGTTCCCAATCAGAGACAACGATAATCACCTGACTCTGATTGAGAACCGCCTCAGGCAGCCATAGACTATGCTATACACCCCACACAACCCCAAGACGAAACACACCACAAATAAACCCATGTCACACCCTGGCCTGACCCAATAAATGAAGATAAACATAATAAATATAGACCAGGACGTGACATCGTAAGCATTCATTCAAACAGCACTTCAGTGTGTTTGCCAGCAGCTCTTCCCTGTGCTTCAAGTATTTAGCTGTTTATGACTTCAAACCTATCAACACCCGAGATTAGGCTGGTGTAACTGATGTGAAATGGCTAGCTAGTTAGCAGGGTGTGCGCTAATAGCATTTCAATCGGTGACGTCACTCGCTCTGAGACCTTGAAGTAGTTGTTCCCCTTGCTCTGCAAGAGCCGTGGCTTTGGTGGAGCGATGGGTAATGATGCTTCGAGTGTGGTTGTTGTCGATGTGTTCCTGGTTCGAGCCCAGATAGGGGCGAGGAGAGGGAACGGAAGCTATATACTGTTACACTGGCAATACTAAAGTACCTATAAGAACATCCAATAGTCAAAGGTATATAAAATACAAATGTTAGAGAGAGAAATAGTCCTATAATTCCTATAATAACAAAACCTAAAACTTCTTACCTGGGAATATTGAAGACTCATGTTAAAAGGAACCACCAGCTTTCATATGTTGTCATGTTCTGAGCAAGGAACTGAAACGTTAGCTTTTTTACATGGCACATATTGCACTTTTACTTTCTTCTCCAACACTTTGTTCTGTATTATTTAAATCAAATTGAACATGTTTCATTATTTATTTGAGGCTAAATTGATTGTTATTGATGTATTATATTAAGTTAAAATAAAAGTGTTCATTCAGTATTGTTGTAATTGTCATTAATACAAATAAATAAATAAATAAATAAAATCAGCCGATTAATCGGTATCGGCTTTTTTGGTCCTCCAATAATCGGTATCGGCGTTGAAAAATCATAATTGGTCAACCTCTAGTACCCGCTTTAAGTTACAGTTTCAGACAGTGGTCAAGAAGACTACTGTGGCTATTTGATCATAATGTAGGCCTAACAGAGTGGCCTTTCATGAAAAATAAACATTCTATTACACTTTTGAAAAAAACAAACATGTAGGGCTTGACATGAACCTGTTAATCCACTTGTCCTTCAGACAAGGAGGTGACTGAAAATGTTGTGTTGTTTGATGCAAAATAAAATACATTACTATACCAATACCATTATTACAGAGAATCCGAATTGAACCAACACCACCCTCCCAACATAACCTCTATGACAGTAATGTGGTGTGATTGATGTGGATGCTCTTTGTTGTTACGTGTCGTGATGCTACTTGATCCCCCATGATCCCTGTTAGTGTGATTAAACCTTGCGGAGGTGTGTGTTAGCACCGTTCTCACCGACTGCGGTGGTTAATTGACATATAAAAGTGTCAGACCCCTCTTATAGTGAGGCTACAACAGGATTTTACTTATTGCTTCACACACACACACACACACACACACACTTGCATGCATTTACACGCCATGTAAATAAATACTTATGCTGCATTAAGACAGAGCTCTCTGTGAGTAGGGTTTGGCATGGCGTGTTAGCAGAGAGAAATGTAAAGCCACATTCCATCACTACCATAATCCCTGTTTGGAAACGCAGAGTACACAACACAAAAATACAATAAGAGGACAGGAGGAAAGGAGAGAATGATAGGATAAGAGGACAGGAGGAAAGGAGAGAATGATAGGATAAGAGGACAGGAGGAAAGGAGAGAATGATAGGATAAGAGGACAGGGGATCGAGTAGGAGAGGTGAACACTCTGGCCCAGTGCAAACGCTCACCTCCTTGGGCCCTTATCCACAATCCCCTAACTCACGTGTTGGCCACTTCAACTGTGTACGCGTGTGCTTGTGAGTGCACTTGATAACACCACTCAGTAGGGGTCTCACCTCTTTGGCTGCCTGCTTCCCAGCCTGCTGCTGCTGCTGAGTCAGAAGCTGAAGATGCAGCTGCTCCTGCTGCTTCTTATAGTACTCCTGTAGCTGGGGAGGGGAGGAAGGAGGGAAAAGAGGAGGGAAATGTATCAAAAGCCTCCTGTGACAGCAAACCCCTGGCCTAGCTGCAATAACACAAGGTACAATAGAGAGCAGTAAGACTGAGAAGGCATGTGTGTTTATGTGATGTATAATCAGTTTCCACAACAACTAAAGCAGGTAGACAACATGTTATTGTAATGTGTATAATGTGTATAGGTGTATAATGTGTATAAGGTGTGCAGGTATAAAATGTGTATAAGGTGTATAAGGTGTATAATGTGTATAATGTGTATAATGTGTATAATGTGTATAAGTGTATAATGTGTATAGGTGTATAATGTGTATAAGGTGTATAATGTGTATAATGTGTATAGGTGTAAAATGTGTATAGGTGTATAATGTGTATAGGTGTATAATGTGTATAAGTGTATAATGTGTATAAGTGTATAATGTGTGTAGGTATATAATGTGTAGAGGTGTATAATGTGTGCAGGTGTATAATGTGTATAAGTGTATAATGTGTATAGGTGTATAATGTGTACAAGTGTATAATGTGTATAAGTGTATAATGTGTATAAGTGTATAATGTGTATAAGTGTGTAGGTGTATAATGCATATAAGTGTATAATGTGTATAAGTGTATAATGTGTATAGGTGTATAATGTGTATAAGTGTATAATGTGTGTAGGTATATAATGTGTAGAGGTGTATAATGTGTATAAGTGTATAATGTGTATAGGTGTGTAATGTGTATAAGTGTATAATGTGTGTAGGTATATAATGTGTATAGGTGTATAATGTGTGCAGGTGTATAATGTGTATAAGTGTATAATGTGTATAGGTGTATAATGTGTATAAGTGTATAATGTGTATAAGTGTATAATGTGTATAAGTGTATAATGTGTATAAGTGTGTAGGTGTATAATGCATATAAGTGTATAATGTGTATAAGTGTATAATGTGTATAAGTGTATAATGTGTATAAGTGTATAAGTGTATAATGTGTGTAGGTGTATAATGCATATAAGTGTATAATGTGTATAAGTGTATAATGTGTATAGGTGTATAATGTGTATAAGTGTATAATGTGTATAGGTGTATAATGTGTATAAGTGTATAAGTGTATAATGTGTATAGGTGTATAATGTGTGTAGGTGTATAATGCATATAAGTGTATAATGTGTATAGGTGTATAATGTGTATAAGTGTATAAGTGTATAATGTGTATAGGTGTATAATGTGTATAATGTGTATAGGTGTATAATGTGTATAGGTGTATAATGTGTATAGGTGTATAATGTGTATAGGTGTATAATGTGTATAGGTGTATAATGTGTGCAGGGAGTGAACCTGCTAGAGAAGCATTATCACCAGGTAAAATAGGTAGATAAACCAGTTAGCAAATACACACGTCTTTCTAGATAAATGTTGATTCTCACGTGGTAAAAGGATGAAGGAGTTAGAGAGAAGTGCAAACATGACCCAACAGGAGTGTTCTGTCCCTCTAGAGACAGATGTGCAAACATAACCCAACAGGGGTGTTCTGTCACTCTAGAGAGAGATGTGCAAACATGACCCAACAGGGGTGTTCTGTCCCTCTAGAGACAGATGTGCAAACATGACCCAACAGGGGTGTTCTGTCCCTCTAGAGACAGATGTGCAAACATGACCCAACAGGGGTGTTCTGTCCCTCTAGGGAGAGAATTGCAAACATGACCCAACAGGGGTGTTCTGTCCCTCTAGAGACAGATGTGCAAACATGACCCAACAGGGGTGTTCTGTCCCTCTAGAGACAGATGTGCAAACATGACTCAAAAGGGGTGTTCTGTCCCTCTAGAGACAGATGTGCAAACATGACTCAAAAGGGGTGTTCTGTCCCTCTAGAGACAGATGTGCAAACATGACCCAACAGGGGTGTTCTGTCCCTCTAGGGAGAGAAGTGCAAACATGACCCAACAGGAGTGTTCTGTCCCTCTAGGGAGAGAAGTGCAAACATGACCCAACAGGGGTGTTCTGTCCCTCTAGAGACAAATGTGTTGCTGAAGCCATGGAGAGACACACGTAGATGTTTTTGTTTGACTTTCTTCCTTTAATAAAAGTTATTTAATGTTCACCTGAAACACCTGGACAGCCCCGTAAATCTCGGTGCCCTACAGTAGCTGGCATGGAAAAGGCGTCGCCATAGCACAAGAGACACACTGATATTTATGGGCTGCTTGCTTATCGGGTTGGGGGAGGAGGGACGTGTTCTGCTGTGGCCATTTTGAAGGAGAATCAAGGTGTATCAGCCTGATCTCTAGAAATAAACTTTCAGGTCGGTTGTTTGAAAAGGTCCTGAGAGCGATATATCCTCAGCGCTAAAATGAAACAAAAAAACATCGCCCAACACTGGGAGCGAACTCGAGATGCTGGGAGAGCGTTGCTCACACCACTGCGCCACCGCCGTTCACAATGCTTAGCAAGCCGTGTGGATACTGATGATACTTGATGGTCCTTGCGCATCGTTTTTCATTACTTGGTTTTAAGGCTTCCCCAAACCATAGCCCTAACCTTAACCACTCAGAGTGAATGCCTAAACTGTTAACCTGCGAGTTGTTTCTGTTTAATCCTGTAACCACGCAGAATTAAATAGACGTTCATCCATAACACGTCACATTTTGAAAGGAAGCTATGAAATCTTGTTGATCTTTATAGTCTGAAGTGAACAACTCGCCTAGTAACTGTAAAACGTAAAGTCATATGGTTTCAACCAGCCTGTGTTTCAGATCAGAGAAGATGAGGGAAGACAATAACAGGGAGTCACATTGGACTTCTACTGGCTGGTACTGTTACTACTGACAAGACACAGCCTGTTTCTGTTTGTCTGACTAACTAATCAATCATTTACCAAGGACACTCCATGAAGATAAGCATCTCCCTGTGCTCTGACAGCCTGTTGCGACAACAGGGGAATGTGTGTTTCTCTTTCTATTCCTCTGATTCTGTCCATTTCTCTTATTTATTCTTTGTCCCTCCCATTTTTCCCTCTGTCCCACCTCCCTGTCTTTCCATACTCCATAGGCAGAGTTAATCTCTCCTCTCCAGGTCAGTGGCTGCCTCCCTTTCACAGAAACACTCACGCATGCACACACAAGCTAGGCTGGTGCTGGAGAATTGTAAGAATAATTAAGTGATAATTAAGGTATTTTTTATGATGTGATTCAGTGGCTCTGTAGCATTAAGAGAGCCACTCACCTTGCCAGCCTATTACCAGCCTATTACCGTGACCTTGCCTTGACTAACACACCGAGAAAGAAACCAGATCAGCTGTGGTGTAATTAAAGGTTAAAGGAAAAGTCAAGGTTAAAACACCACACACACACACACACACACACACACACACACACACCTTGCCTTGACTAACACACCGAGAAAGAAACCAGATCAGCTGTGGTGTAATTAAAGGTTAAAGGAAAAGGCAAGGTTAAAACACCACACACACACACACACACACACACACACTGCAAAGTCTTCATGGGGATATGAAATGTAATGATCCGATGACTGATGTGGTCTGTGATTGCTGCATGTGGTGTGTGTGTGTGTGTGTGTGTGTGCTGATTTGTGGCTGATTTGCTGATATAGACTAGGTGGCAGTCATGGTGTGGTTAATTAAGTGGGAGAGTTGTGTTAAACTCAAGTGGTTTTAAAAGCAGAGGTAAAATGGCCTTACACAAGTGTGTGTGTGTGTGCGTGTGTGTGTGTAAGTGTTTCACCCCCACCGCGTCTCTCCTCGTTAGAGTAAAAAGACCTGTGCAAGCTCTTCTTAACTATCTCATTCCCAGAGAGACAGCATATTTCCATTACCATCCATTTTGTCAGATCTTCCCACTGCAATTTATAATGGCCAAAAGAAACAATTCCTTATTAAATCTACTGTCTGTTCAAGCCCTGGGCATATGTGTGTGTTCAATTTATCTGTTGTAGCCCTGCCTCTGTCAGAACTACTGTTCTGTCTACACACTTTTAATACCTGCCTATTCAACACGTACAGGAGAGGAAGTGGGTGTACAGTCCATTCTGAAAGTATTCAGACACCTTGACTTTTTCCACATGTTGTTACGTTACAGCCTTATTTTAGAATGAATAAAATACAATCCTCTTCAATCTACCCACAATACCCCATAATGACAAAGCAAAAACAGGGTTAGACATTATTGCAAATGTATTAAAATCAAAACCTGAAATATCACATACATATCCAGACCCTTTACTCAGTACCTTGTTTAGAAAAATGGGAGAAACTACCCAAATGCAGGTGTGCCAAGCTTGCAGCGTCATACCCAAGAAGACTCGAGGCTGCCTTGAGTATGACGCTACAAGCTTGGCACACCTGCATTTGGGGACTTTCTACCATTGTTCTCAACAAAGTATTTTCCCCAGTCTGTGGTTATGAGATCTCTGGAGCAGGTTTTCATCAAGAATCTCTCGATCCTGACTAGTCTCCCAGTCCCTGCCACTGAAAAACATCCCCACAGCATGATGCTGCCACCACCATGCTTCACAGTAGGGATGGTGCCAGGTTTCCTCCAGACGTGACGCTTGGCATTCAGGCCAAATAGTTCAATCTTTGTTTCATCAGACCAGAGAATCTTGTTTCTCATGGTCTGAGAGTCCTTTAGGTGCCTTTTCGCAAACTCCAAGTTGGCTGTCATGTGCCTTTTACTGAGGAGTGGCTTCCATCTGGCAACTCTACCATAAAGGCCTGATTGGTGGTGTGCTGCAGAGATGGTTGTCCTTCTGGAAGGTTCTCCCATTTCCACAGAGGAACTCTGGAGCTCTGTCAGAGTGACCATCGGTTTCTTGGTCACATCCCTGACCAAGGCCCTTCTCCCCTGATAGGTCAGTTTGGCCGGGCAGCCAGCTCTAGGAAGAGTCTTGGAGGTTCCAAACTTCTTCCATTTAAGAATGATGCAGGCCACTGTGTTCTTGGGGACTTTCAATGCTGCATAATGTTTTTGGTACCCTGCCCCAGATCTGTGCATCGACACAATGCTGTCTTAGAGCTCTACAGACAATTCCTTCAACCTCATGGCTTGGTTTTTGCTCTGAGATGCCCTGTCAACTTTGGGACCTTATATAGACAGCTGTGTGCCTTTCCAAATCATGTCCAATCAATTGAGTTTACCACAGGTGGACTCCAATCAAGTTGTAGAAACATCTCAAAGATGATCAATGGAAACAGGATGCATTAAAAAAAACTGTTTTCACTATGTCATTATGCGGTATTGTGTGTACATTGATGAGTGTAAAAAATTATGTAATCCATTTTAGAATAAGGATGTAACGTAACAAAATGTAGAAAAAGTCAAGGGGTGTGACTATTTTTGCACATATTATTATATTACTTATGATTACTTATTATAATAAAAACATTAAAATTATAATAAAGTATTTGTCATGCCCTGATCTGTTTCATCTGTCTTTGTGATTGTCTCCACCCATCTCCAGGTGTCACCTGTTTTCCCCATTAGTCCCTGGTATATTTATCCCTGTGTTTCCTGTCTCTGTAACAGTTCGTCTTGTTTTGCCAAGTCAACCAGCGTTTTTCCTAGCTCCTTTTTTCCCCAGTCTCTGTTTTTTCCTAGCCCTCCTGGCCCTAGCCCTCCTGGCCCTAGCCCTCCTGGCCCTAGCCCTCCTGGCACCTAGCCCTCCTGGCACTAGCCCTCCTGGCCCTAGCCCTCCTGGCCCTAGCCCTCCTGGCACTAGCCCTCCTGGCCCTAGCCCTCCTGGCCCTAGCCCTCCTGGCACTAGCCCTCCTGGCCCTAGCCCTCCTGGCCCTAGCCCTCCTGGCCCCCTCCTGGCACTAGCCCTCCTGGCCCTGGCCCTAGCCCTCCTGGCCCTAGCCCTCCTGGCCCTAGCCCTCCTGGCCCTAGCCCTCCTGGCCCTAGCCCTCCTGGCACTAGCCCTCCTGGCCCTGCCCTCCTGGCCCTAGCCCTCCTGGCCCTAGCCCTCCTGTCTGCCCTCCTAGCCCTAGCCCTCCTGGCCCTAGCCCTCCTGGCCCTAGCCCTCCTGGCACTAGCCCTCCTGGCACTAGCCCTCCTGGCCCTAGCCCTCCTGGTACTAGCCCTCCAGGCACTAGCCCTCCTGGCCCTAGCCCTCCTGGCCCTAGCCCTCCTGGCACTAGCCCTCCTGGCACTAGCCCTCCTGGCCCTAGCCCTCCTGGCCCTAGCCCTCCTGGCCCTAGCCCTCCTGGCCCTAGCCCTCCTGGCACTGCCCTCCTGGCCCTAGCCCTCCTAATATTTCAGGCCCTAACCCTCCTGGCCCTAGCCCTCCTGGCCCTAGCCCTCCTGGCACTAGCCCTCCTGGCACTAGCCCTCCTGGCCCTAGCCCTCCTGGCCCTAGCCCTCCTGGCCCTAGCCCTCCTGGTTGTGATCCTTGCATGCCCTGACGCCGAACCCGCCTGCCTGACCACTCTGCCTGTCCGGACCTCGAGCCTGCCTATCCCCTGGTACTGTTTGGACTCCGACCTGGTTTATGAACTCTCGCCTGTCCCTGACCTACCTTTGTCTAGCCATTTTGTTATAATAAATATTGGAGCTCAACCATTTGCCTCCTGTGTCTGCATTTGGGTTTCACCTTGTGCCCTTATAGTATTCAAACTTATTGTATCCCAACAATGGGACTGACATAGGCTTTAAGGGAACTCATACACTTCTGTAAGCGTCATTGAAGCTACAAAAATGTAGTTGTGTCAACCAAACAACCCAGCAGTTGTGTCAACCAAACAACCCAGCAGTTGTGTCAACCAAACAACCCAGCAGTTGTGTCAACCAAACAACCCAGCAGTTGGGACAACCAAACAACCCAGCAGTTGGGTCAACCAAACAACCCAGCAGTTGGGTCAACCAAACAACCCAGCAGTTGTGTCAACCAAACAACCCACCAGCTGGGTCAACCAAACAACCCACCAGTTGGGTCAACCAAACAACCCACCAGTTGGGTCAACCAAACAACCCAGCAGTTGGGTCAATCAAACAACTCATTTTAGAGTGTGTGTATTTGCGTGTGGTGTGTGTATGTGTATTTTTGTGAGTGTGTATGTGGACTAATTTGCGAAGGTGTGTGAGGTGAGAAGGTCGGGGGTGTGTTTGGTGCTAGCAATGACAGCGTTGTGTTAAATATTTGACAGTTGTGTTGTGTGTGGGTGTGTGATTGTGTGTTATGTGTGTGATGTGTGTTTAATATTTGACAGACTTGAGATGTTGCCTGCCAGGTAAGAGTGGTTGCCATGCTGAACCAAACAGAACAAACACACTCCCGCCTCGAACACACACCCAGATCATAGCACCTCATCACACACCCCTCACCAACCAACAACCAGGACATGTTAACTGGTGCCCAAAGACGGCTAACATAAGCTCTCGCTGGCTACGAAGTGTGTGTGTGGCTGAGTGTGTGGCTGGTGTTACATTGCTAAAATAAGCATTTGTAAGTGTTTGGCTATGCTCACTGATGGGGAGGTGCTCGAGGACTAAACAGGCTTTATAGAATTGGCAAGTGTGAGACTGTGTGTGTGTGTGTGTGCCAGAGGATGTCAGCACCTCAACATAGACACATCTAGACATGCTGGGCTGGGACTGAGCCCAGGAAGGAGTGTGTGTGTTACCTGCTGAAGCATAAGGGCCTGTTGTTGTTGCAGCAGGGCCTGTAGCTGAGGAGGAGACAGGATCTGCTGCATCTGTTGAGGACTGATCATCTGGGGGGTCAACATAGCCATGGACATTGGCACCTAGAAGGAGTGGACCACAGAGAGTTGCATATATAGCACACACACTCATTTGTATGTGCACACAAGCACACACGCACAAACACATCCTTGACACTTTGACACACACTGCTGGCATCGTGATAAAGTTGGCACTGTGTGTGTGAAATCAAAGAGAGATAAAACCTAGCGATGTAATCTCCCTATGGAATATAAAGTCTTATCTGCTCCAATAAACAGATGATTATGAGTCTCCATCCACACAATCAGGTCTTTGAGAGCAGAAAGGCACAACAAACAATCAGATCAGATGTTATCTGGGGAAAGGCTGGAGGCAGGCTGGGACACAGACACATTTGGCAGCAACGGGTGATGCGCCGCGCTAGCAGATTCTAAACACACACACACACACACACAGAGATTTGGCAGCGTGCAGTGATGCATCGGGATAGCAGATACGGCGCAATGCTAATCTGATTACAAACATACTGTGACTGAATGGAGACAAACTAACCGCTCAGAGAATAACACACCACTCACAGAGTAACAGAAAGCATTGGTGATATCCTCTGGCCAGGAGCTAACGCAAACAGCATCCACCTGTCGATTGAACACACATACAAGCACGTACTGCATGGTACGCACACACATCCACCTGATGATTAAGTGCTTTCCTCCTCAGTCAGTGAATTTGCCTTGAACACTACAGATTTCACAGCCGTCAAGTAAACTCCACAGTCAGCCCACAGAGAGAGAGAATAGGGGAGAGAAGAGAGAGAGAGTGAAGGAGAAAGAGACAGACAGATAGAAATAGACAGATTAAAAGAGAGAGCAAGACAAATCCATGCTGTTGTTGAGTCCTACACTCTTAGAATTAGTGGTGACTTCAGGAACCCTGGAGTTCCTCAAGGAACCATTGCTAGTCAAATGTTCATATTTACACCTTTGGTCAATTGCGGTGTTCTTGGAGGAACCTTTAATTGTTCAATGTAGCAACCTTCCTGGAGGAACCCTGGAGTGGAGGTGTGGCTTAGTAGGGGCGTGGCTTTAATTTATATATCTCTATGGGCCACCTGTTAGAGTCCATGTCATTCCTGTTCATCTGTTCTGTTGTATTGTCATCCCATGTTAAGGTTGAATACTGAGTTTTGTAGCTTTAATGAGTCTAACAGAGGTGTAGGAGTTCCTCAAGAGCCTATGCAAATCCCAAAGTTGGAATAGTTACCACTTTATTACTGTGTGTAATCAGCCATGTTAATATTATTAATATAGTAGAATATGTAATATGCATAAATGTTCAAGGAAGATATTAATTTAGCCAACTTAACATGGTGAACAGGAATGACATAAGCCACCCCTTCAATGATAGGCTGCTACCCCCCAATATATTATTAAAAAGGTTTAAATTGAGCCCTTCACATCACAAAAAGGTTCCGGGTTTTAACCTTCACACAGAAGTTCCTTGAAAAACCCTTTTCAGAGGGGTTTTGGCAACCCAGTGTGGCAACCCAAAAGGTTCTTCCAGGCACTTTTACAGCTGATACCCAGCAGGTGAGCTATGATCCTCTTTCACGAGAGATGAAGTGAAAGAGAGAGATGATAACCTCTTCCTTTACAGCCCACAGCTCAATAGAAATAATACTCTGTGCTCAATACAAATAAGGCCTGTTAGGAAGAGATGGCTGCTTTAACAGAGATATATGACCCTGGGTTAGAACCTCCCGTATATGGACATTAATCTCAAATCCTCACGTGGAAAAACACAGCTTTTCTCTCTTCCTCTCTCCCCTCGCTCTCTCTGTTTCCCTCTCTCTCTGCCTCTCTCCCCTCGCTCTCTGTTTCCCTCTCTCTCTGCCTCTCTCCCCTCGCTCTCTCTGTTTCCCTCTCTCTCTGCCTCTCTCCCCTCGCTCTGTCTGTTTTCCTCTCTCTCTGCCTCTCTCCCCTCGCTCTGTCTGTTTCCCTCTCTCTCTGCCTCTCTCCCCCTCGCTCTGTCTGTTTCCCTCTCTCTCTGCCTCTCTCCCCTCGCTCTCTCTGTTTCCCTCTGTTTCCCTCTCTCTCTGCCTCTCTCCCCCTCGCTCTGTCTGTTTCCCTCTCTCTCTGCCTCTCTCCCCTCGCTCTCTCTGTTTCCCTCTGTTTCCCTCTCTCTCTGCCTCTCTCCCCTCGCTCTCTCTGTTTCCCTCTGTTTCCCTCTCTCTCTGCCTCTCTCCCCTCGCTCTCTCTGTTTCCCTCTGTTTCCCTCTCTCTCTGCCTCTCTCCCCTCGCTCTGTCTGTTTCCCTCTCTCTCTGCCTCTCTCCCCCTCGCTCTGTCTGTTTCCCTCTCTCTCTGCCTCTCTCCCCCTCGCTCTGTCTGTTTCCCTCTCTCTCCGCCTCTCTCCCCCTCGCTCTGTCTGTTTCCCTCTCTCTCTGCCTCTCTCCCCTTCGCTCTGTCTGTTTCCCTCTCTCTCTGCCTCTCTCCCCCTCGCTCTGTCTGTTTCCCTCTCTCTCTGCCTCTCTCCCCTTCGCTCTGTCTGTTTCTCTCTCTCTCGTTGTCTCTAGTTCTGTTCTTCCATCTCTCTGTTTCTCTCTCTCTCTCTCTCTCTCTCTCTCTCACTCTATCATTCTGATATTGGCAGTCATCTGTTTGGCAGCGCTGCATGGCTGCGCGTCTCCCTGAGCAGTCTATTTATTCGCTGCCTGAGGGGCGGCAGGGGAGAGAGGGAGGGAGAGAGAGAGATAAACAGAGAGACAAAGAGGAAGAGCTGTCAGTGGTAAATTAAATCTGTAAAGGGCTGATTTGACTTTGTAAACAAGATTGGCCATAAATACTAACACCCTCCCTCCCTCCCTGTGTTATCAGCTGCAGCCTGTGTGTCGGTCCCTCTCCAATCCCTTATTGTAAGCTGCCATATCGTGATCAAACAAGCCATCCATATCACAACACACTCAGGGAGAGGAGGGGAGAGGGGGAGACTGAGAGGGAGGGTGAAGGTAAGGGTTAAAGGGAACAAGGGAAGACAGGTACAACAAGGGTGGTCTGCGTCTATCGACCTGCCTTTCTGTGTGTCTGTAGAGGGAGAGTGACCCCTTATTGTTTATCTGACATCCACACAGAGAGGATCACAGTGACAACACACACACACACACAATCAACTGGGACCTGGGCATTAGGAGGGCAAATGATAGTGTGAGGGGGGGTGAGGAAGGGTGAGGTGGGGGTGAGCAGGTGAGGCGGCGTGGGTGAAGTGCAGGTGAGGGTGAGGAAGGGTGAGGTGGGGGTGAGCAGTTGAGGCGGCATGGGTGAGGAGCAGGTGAGGGTGAGGAAGGGTGAGGTGGGGGTGAGCAGGTGAGGCGGCATGGGTGAGGAGCAGGTGAGGAAGGGTGAGGTGGGGGTGAGCAGGTGAGGGTGAGGAAGGGTGGGGTGAGGGTGAGGAAGGGGTGATGTACTCTTGGTGTCACAGCAATTTGAATCCGCCAGCGCTGCCGGTGCTGCTCGTCACTCTTGGCTAGAAAATTAAAACCTGTAATTAATTGCTCTTGTGCATCCCATTCTCTCCTCCTGTCAAACACACACACACAGTCTCTTCCCCTAACAACCCATACATTCTATTTCATACACATGCTCATTGACATTTTCAAGTTGCTGGCGCAATTATTACTGTAGTTCTAGCACCTTTCTGTGTGTTGCCGGATGCACTGGTGGCAAGTCTGAAAATGTGTGTGTTTGTGTGTGTCTGTCCGTTCATGTGTGTGTGTAGTGTGTGACTGGGGCTGAAAGCTGAGTTGTTAAGGTTTGATGCTGTTAATTGCCCCTATAATCTAATATCACAAAGCGGTGTGATTACGGAGGCGCGCAGTGCGTCGGCTATACCTCGCCACCGCCTCCAAGCGCCAGGGAGAAAACAAAAGGGGCACCATTAGCGGTTTGACGGGCCCTAACAAAAGACGCTCACAATGTGGAATTATATTTTCATTTGGCTTTGTCTCTCCCTCTGAATGATTTCTTCCCTTTCATTGTCCTGTGAATAGGGGAGAGAGTGAAAAGCCAGGCAGTTTGAAGTCAGCCATTTATTAAATGTATTTCATTTTTCCCTCTCCTCTCTCTTCTTCTTTCTTCCCTTGGCGTTGCATGTTAATTTAAAAGAGAAAGATGCGAGGTAGATTAGTAGGAGCGGAGGTGGAGCGGGGGGAGAGGGGGATGAGACAGCTAACACATCCAGGCTCTAAAACCTAGACAAAGACACACACGTTCCCTTTGAGAGAGACCGGAGAGAGAGGACGGAAGGGACAGGGGGAAAGAGAGGACGTGGACAGAGAGACCGGAGAGAGAGGACGGAAGGGACAGGGGGAAAGAGAGGACGTGGACAGAGAGACCGGAGAGAGAGGACGGAAGGGACAGTGGGAAAGAGAGGACATGGACAGAGAGACCGGAGAGAGAGGACGGAAGGGACAGGGGAAAGAGAGGACATGGACAGAGAGACCAGAGAGAGAGGACGGAAGGGACAGGGGGAAAGAGAGGACTGGACAGAGAGACCGGAGAGAGAGGACGGGAGGGACAGGTGGAAAGAGAGGACATGGACAGAGAGACCGGAGAGAGAGGACGGAAGGGACAGGGAGAAAGAGAGGACATGGACAGAGAGACCGGAGAGAGAGGACGGAAGGGACAGGGGGAAAGAGAGGACATGGACAGAGAGACCGGAGAGAGGACGGTAGGGACAGGGGAAAGAGAGGACATGGACAGAGAGACCGGAGAGAGGACGGTAGGGACAGGGGAAAGAGAGGACATGGACAGAGAGACCGGAGAGAGAGGACGGAAGGGACAGGGGGAAAGAGAGGACATGGACAGAGAGACCGGAGAGAGAGGACGGAAGGGACAGGGGGAAAGAGAGGACATGGACAGAGAGACCGGAGAGAGAGGACGGAAGGGACAGGGGGAAAGAGAGGACATGGACAGAGAGACAAATTACAGACAGGAGGAATCAGCGAGGGGGATTGGTAGAAGAAGGAGATAGAGAGAATGGACTATGTGCGATCTGGTCTGGTACATGACTAAAGCCTGTGTGTATGTGTGTCTGTGTGTGTGTGTGTGTGTGTGTGTCTGTGTGTATCTGTATGACAGACACACAGCACCATAAAAGTCAGAGACTGACAGAGGTCAACCTTTGCCACAGAGAGATACAGAATGAAGGGGGGAGAAGAGGATGAGAGGGGGAGGAGAAAGAGAGGGGGGGGAGGGGAGGAGAGAGACACAACCATGTCGTTGTGAGTGGAGGGGTAATTAGAGAGGTTGTTTGAAGAGGGAGTTTAACTGATTAACAAACGAAGAGAGGGAGCGAGGGAGAGAGAGTGAGAGATGGAAGGCGAAAAAGTAAAAGGCATCGCATCCCAGAGGGAGGGAGAGAGGGAGATGTATCACGCATTTCAATGAGGCTAGATCTCGCACTCCTCTCCTCCCTTGATGACTTTTCATTCCAGACAAGGAGAGCCCCAATTTCCATTTCAGATGAAATCACATGGATGTGAGCAGCTATGGAGCACGGCTGGACCAGCTAATAACCACACTGTAGACTCAGGTCTGGATTCAAAAGGAACGCATGACATTTCATATGGTGGTTGTGGATTTCCAAACTCTTTTAGGATGATGACCCTGCTGTATGGGTGAAGACAGAACTATGGAAAGGGTATTTTTCTTTTCAATAAGTTCTTGACAAGAAACCAGTGAGGTGGATGGGTGTGTTGGTGGAGGGGTCGTTTCAACTGTTAAGGCCACTCTAGTTGTAATGAGCTGTGGACCAAATGACCGTATTTAAACACACACACCATATTTAAATAAAGGCATGACGAATAGTGCCGCATTCTCTAGAGGCTCCTCTGCCAACTCCTATTAATGGCTAATTATCACATGGAGTGCTGCCGAAAACACACACACACACACAAACACACACACACACACATACTTTTCATTGTGTGTAATATTAATGTAAAATTAAACTAAACTTCCAAGTATAATAATAATAATCCACACACATAGACAAGCAGGGTCTCTGTGCCCCCCTGTGAACTTAACAAGTTGATGAATTTACAAATACAGCAATTTCCACCATGCATTTTTCACCCTAGCCCCCTGAGTCTTTCCCTTATTGTATTGTGTGTGAGCGTGTGTGTGTGTGTGTGTGTGTGTGTGTGTGCGTGCGTGCGTGCTTACGTACATGCGTGTGTGTGCATGTGTGTATGTGTGTGTGTGCATGCGTGTGTGTGAGATGACCAGAGGAGTGATGTGAAGGAGAGAAACTAACCTAGAATCAAGAGTATAAACAGCCTTTACATATAAGTGATCTATCCTGTCTGACACTCTATGGGGACACACACGAGGCACATCATTGAAAAAATGACAAGAAGGCAGGAGGAAAAGAGAGACTGACACAGGCCTCCCCCTCCTCTCCTACCCTCCATCCCTCATCTCCCTCTCACGTTAGGAACAAACCCCAGTGCTGTTTATCCCTGTCACTAAGAATTACCCACCTCACCCTGGGAGAGACCACTGTCACACACGTGCCCACATACACACACTCACTCTCTCTCTCTCTACTGTCCTCCCTTTCCATCCGGGCATCTTTCTGTCATTCCCTAATCTCTCTCTCTCATGGTGTGTGGGTAACTCCTCTGCTTCCTGTTGTTTGGGTCATGATTTGTTTATTCATACAGTATTATCATCCTCCCTCCAGGTAAACAGACTCTGTACTCATTAGGCTGAGGAATGAGGGGTGAGGGAGGTGAGAGGGGCCATTAGCAGCATGCGGAATACCAGGAGAGGAAAACAAAGTAGAGGAAAAAGGAAAAGGAAATACTTGCTGGACTATGAGAAGAGGAAAAGAGGGGAGAGGAAAGAAGGGGAGGAGGGACAAATTACTAGGCTCAGAGGAGAGAGGAGGGACTAGCTACTGGGCTAGGAGGAGAGAGAAGGGACTAGCTACAAGGCTAGGAGGAGAGAGGAAGGACTAGCTACTAGGCTAGGAGGAGAGAGCAGGGACTAGCTACTAGGCTCGGAGGAGAGAGGAGAGAGGAGGGACTAACTACTAGGCTAGGAGGAGAGAGGAGGGACTAACTACTAGGCTAGGAGGAGAGAGGAGGGACTAGCTACTAGGCTAGGAGGAGAGAGGAGGGACTAGCTACTAGGCTAGGAGGAGAGGGAGGGACTAGCTACTAGGCTAGGAGGAGGGACTAGCTAGGCTAGGAGGACTAGCTATTAGGCTAGGAGGAGAGAGGAGGGACAAGCTACTAGGCTAGGAGGAGAGAGGAAGGACTAGCTACTAGGCTAGGAGGAGAGAGCAGGGACTAGCTACTAGGCTCGGAGGAGAGAGGAGCTACTAGGCTAGGAGGGACTAACTACTAGGCTAGGAGGAGAGAGGAGGGACTAACTACTAGGCTAGGAGGAGAGAGGAGGGACAAGCTACTAGGCTAGGAGGAGAGAGGAAGGACTAGCTACTAGGCTAGGAGGAGAGAGGAGGGACTAGCTATTAGGCTAGGAGGAGAGAGGAGGGACAAGCTACTAGGCTAGGAGGAGAGAGGAGGGACTAGCTACTAGGCTAGGAGGAGAGAGGAGGAACTTAGAGCGTCACACTGCCCTGTGGTAATAGGAGTGTGTGGGGAGAAGGAAGGTATGTTTTATGAGGGGGTGAAGGTTGTGTGTGTGTGTGTGTGTGTGTGTGTGTGTGTGTGTGTGTGTGTGTGTGTGTGTGTGTGTGTGTGTGTGTCGTAAACAAAGGGTGAGGCTTATCATGAGTGTGGGTATAGAGAATGAAGGGTCTCCTTTGAGTGGGAACGATGTGCTGTCACTCTCATTACAAGCTGATGACAACCACACAGGTGGGTTACCAGCTGTCTCTTGCAGGAGATACTAGGTCTTCTAGCCTGCTGTCTCTAAAGAGGACAAACATGGACCTTACAGCGAGGACAGACTGGATGGATACTGTTATCATTTATTCACAATTTGGACTTGGAGGGATTCAACCCGCAGAGTTGGGGAGGTCACTGGTGGCCAAGGGACTGCTGAGGTGGAGGTAAGACAGAGAGGGGGAGAGGGGCTGGGAAGAGGGGGAGAGGGGCTGTGCTGTGATGGGACTTAAGGCAGGGGAATAGGGGCTGGGGATCTGGGGAGTATGGTTGGGGGGGGTCTGTCAGTGGCGTATTTTCGCGGTGTACTGAGGCTTGTCCAGCCCAGTGTCCTGGGACCACTCTGACAGGGGCCTGACAAACACACACACACACACACACACACACACACTTACATGCACACAAACACACACCTCACTTTTACACGGGCCAGCCAAATGGGAAAACCCTTCTGGAGCGGACTGCCTGACACCAGCAAGTTCAAGTGGAAAATCCTCCTCTATCGTTGCTCCTTCCCTTCCTCCCTCTCTACCCACACTCCATCCATCTAACGTCCCAGTGCCTCAGAATAAAAATGATGACAAATGTCCAGAGGCACACGACAGACGGGATGACACACACACACACACAGCGAGAGAGAAACACACAGACACACTCACACTTCGGGCACTTCAGAGGGAAGTGTAAGAGCCGTTATCGACTCGGCTTCATTACTGATTTCACCCGTGCTTCAAATCACAAAATAGTTTCACACTCCACTACCCAGACCCCAACTCTCCCTCTCCACCCCAACCCCCTATCCCTCCCTTCATCCTCCCTTCACTCCAGCACCAGACCCCAACTCTCCCTCTCCATCCCCAACCCCCTATCCCTCCCTCATCTACTCCCTTCATCCTCCCTTCACTCCAGCACCAGACCTCCCCAACTCCCTCCATCCCCATCCCCCTATCCCTCCCTCATCCCCATCCCCCTATCCAGCACCAGCACCCCCTCTCATCTCCCCCTATCCCTCCCTTCATCCTTCCCTCCCTCACTCCTGCACCAGACCTCAACTCTCCCTTTCCATCCCCATCCCTCCATCATCTACTCCCTTCATCCTCCCTTCACTCCTACCAGACCTCAACTCTCCTTTCCATCCCAACCCCCTTCCCTCCATCATCTCCATCCTCCCTTCACTCCACACCAGACCCCAACTCTCCCTTTCCATCCCCATCCCCCTATCCCTCCCTCATCTACTCCCTTCATCCTCCCTTCACTCCAGCACCAGCACCAGACCCCAACTCTCCCTTTCCATCCCCATCCCCCTATCCCTCCCTCATCTACTCCCTTCATCCTCCCTTCACTCCAGCACCAGACCCCAACTCTCCCTTTCCATCCCCATCCCCCTATCCCTCCCTCATCTACTCCCTTCATCCTCCCTTCACTCCAGCACCAGACCCCAACTCTCCCTTTCCACCCCCTATCCCTCCCTCATCTAACTCTCCCTTTCCATCCCCATCCCCCTATCCCTCCCTCATCTACTCCCTTCATCCTCCCTTCACTCCTGCACCAGACCTCAACTCTCCCTTTCCATCCCCATCCCCCTATCCCTCCCTCATCTACTCCCTTCATCCTCCCTTCACTCCTGCACCAGACCTCAACTCTCCCTTTCCATCCCCATCCCCCATATCCCTCCCTCATCCCTCTCCCTTCATCTCCCTTCACTCCCACCAGACCTCAACTCATCCCCATCCCCCTATCCCTCCCTCATCTACTCCCTTCATCCTCCCTTCACTCCAGCACCAGACCCCAACTCTCCCTCTCCATCCCAACCCCCTATCCCTCCCTCATCTACTCCCTTCATCCTCCCTTCACTCCAGCACCAGACCTCAACTCTCTTTCTATATCGCCACATCTCTTCCACTCCCTCATTTCCCATGGGGGACCAGTTTGACTGTTGCTCTGGATTGCTCTGGAGTGTCTGTTAAATGACTAAAACGTTGTGTGTGTGCTTGTCATCGGCCAGGACTAGGGAGATTTTAGGATAGAAATAAACGGAATGGAGCTTTCCAAGAGGAAAACCTGGTTCAATCTGGTTTCCAACAGACACACTCAGCTTTCATCAGGACAATAACCTAAAACACAAGGCCAAATATACACTGGAGTTGCTTACCAAGATGACATTGAATGTTTCTGAGAGGCCTAGTTTTGACTTAAATCAGCTTGAAAATGTATGGCAAGACTTGAAAATGGCTGTCTAGCAAGGATCAACAACCAATGTGACAGAGCTTGAAGAATTGTAAAAAGAATCATGTGCAAATATTGTACAATTCAGGTGTGCAAATCTCTTATAGTCTTACCCAGAAAGACTCACATCTGTAATCGCTGCCAAAGGTGATTCTAACATGTATTGACCCAGGGGTGTGAATACTTACAGTATGTAAATTAGATATTTCTAAAAACATGTTTTCACTTGGGCCATTAAATGTTTTAATCCATTTTGAACTGTATTTAAACCATTTTGAGGATGTAACAGAACACATTGTGAAATACGTCCAGAGGTATGAATACTTTCTGAAGGCCCTGTACATCTGAAGGAAGCAACACATAGTGCTCTTTTATTTAACAATTTAACATCATGATCTGTTAAGGGGCCAAAGCCCCCCCCCCCCCCCCTCGCAGTTTTTTCTCTTAGTGCCTGTGTCAGGCCCTCTCCACTGACACAAAGAAGAGGCAGGGGAAAGCTAATTAGCATTAATCTAATGTTTATTTTCTTCTAATTAAACGACATGAACACAGGACACACCATGCTATTCAATTACACACTACACACCATGCTATTGAATTACACACACACACACCATGCTATTCAATTACACGCACACGCACTATGCTATTCAATTACACACACACACACCATGCTATTGAATTACACACACACACACCATGCTATTGAATTACACACACACACACCATGCTATTCAGTTACACACACACACCATGCTATTCAACTACACACACAGACCATGCTATTAAATTACACACTACACACCATGCTATTCAATTACACACACACACACACACCAAGCTATTCAATTACACACTACACACCACGCTATTCAATTACACACACACACCAAGCTATTCAATTACACACACTATCCATGGGCTGGAGTCAAATTTGTGTATGTGTGGCCAATTAATTGGGGCTGATTTCAAGTTTTCATAATATTTTTGGACACTGATTTGGCCAATTTTTTTTTTTTACACCTTTATTTAATCTTTATTTAACTAGGCAAGTCAGTTAAGAACACATTCTTATTTTCAATGACGGCCTAGGAACAGTGGGTTAACTGGACGACAGATTACCTTGTCAGCTCGGGGGATTCAATCTTGCAACCTTACAGTTAACTAGTCCAACGCTCTAACCACCTGCCTCTCATTGCACTCCACGAGGAGCCTGCCTGTTACGCAAATGCAGTAGAAGCCAAGGTAAGTTGCAAGCTAGCATTAAACTTATCTTATAAAAACAATCAATCAATCAATCATAATTCACTAGTTAACTACACATGGTGGATGATATTACTAGTTTATCTAGTGTGTCCTGCGTTGCATATAATCGATGCGGTGCGTATCGTTGCTCCAATGTGTACCTAACCATGAACATCAATGCCTTTCTTAAAATCAATACACAGAAGTATATATTTTTAAACCTGCATATTTAGCTAAAAGAAATCCAGGTTAGCAGGCAATATTAACCAGGTGAAATTGTGTCACTGCTCTTGCGTTCATTGCAAGGGTCGCCTAATTTGCCAGAATTTTGCGTAATTATGACATAACATTGAAGGTTGTGCAACGTAACAGGAATATTTAGACTTATGGATGTCACCCGTTAGATAAAATTCGGAATGGTTCCGTATTTCACTATAAGAATAAACGTCTTGTTTTCAAGATGATAGTTTCCGTATTCAACCATATTAATGACCTAAGACTCGTATTTCTGTGTGTTATTATGTTATAACTAAGTCTATGATTTGATAGAGCAGTCTGACTGAGCGGTGGTAGGCAGCAGCAGGCTCGTAAGCATTCATTCAAACAACACTTTTGTGAATTTTGCCAGAAGCTCTTCCTTGTGCGTCAAGCATTGCGCTGTTTATGACTTCAAGCCTATCAACTCCCGAGATTAGGCTCATGTAACCGATGTGAAATGGCTAGTTAGCGGGGTGCGCGCTAATAGCGTTTCAAACGTCACTCGCTCTGAGACTTGGAGTGGTTGTTCCCCTTGCTCTGCATGGATAACGCTTCTTCAAGGGTGGCTGTTGTCGTTGTGTTCCTGGTTCAAGCCCAGGGAGGAGCGAGGAGAGGGACGGAAGCTATACTGTTACACTGGCAATACTAAAGTGCCTATAAGAACATCCAATAGTCAAAGTTAAATGAAATACAAATTGTATAGAGAGAAATAGTCCTATAATAACTACAACCTAAAACTTCTTACCTGGGAATATTGAAGACTCATGTTAAAAGGAACCACCAGCTTATATTATATAACATGTTCTCATGTTCTGAGCAAGGAACTTAAACCTTTTTTACATGGCACATATTGCACTTTTACTTTCTTCTCCAACACTTTGTTTTTGCATTATTTAAACCAAATTGAACATGTTTCATTATTTATTTGAAGCTAAATTGATTTTATTGATGTATTATATTAAGTTAAAATAAGTGTTCATTCAGTATTGTTGTAATTGTCATTATTACAAATAAATAAAAACAATCGGCCGATTAATCGGTATCGGCTTTTCTTTGGTCCCCCAATAATCATCTTTATCGGCGTTGAAAAATCATAATCGGTCGACCTCTTGTATTGTATCAAAAGTGCCAACTCCTCTGCCAACCTCCTTCCCATTCCTCTCTGTGCCTCTACCCATTTAACCATTCATCCTTCCCTTAAAAGAACACGACTAAAATACATACAGGCTATTTCCCCTATAGGCCTACAGTGAACTACTTTAGACCAGAGGCCTTTAGGGAACAGGATTTAATTGAAGACATATTTTCAGTCTGTCCCAAACTTCTTCTATCATTCTAAAATGAAACAAAAGAAAAAAGGTGAGATATGGAGAATATGATGGAGAGGAAGGAGAGCAGTGGGAGACACTAGTCTGGCAGAGTAAAGGTTTCTCCTGAGGGCTCAAACAAAGAAAGACAAGTGGAACCCCCTCTCTCTCACTCTCTGTCTTCCCCTCCCTCAGAGAGAAAATAACCATCTAATTATCAAGCTCCAGAAAATGCCATTATTTATTAGACCTCATTTGCATGTGTGAGCCCCGGCAGGGCCCAACCGTAGCAGCAGCCATTTTGTTCCTGAAGTGAGCAGCTGTGTCACCAGTCGCTCAGTCACTCCTCTGAATTGACTGGATGAAATGTATTTTCCCCCACAACACTCACTAACACACCCTCTCACTTATTCTCCTGTTCTGCCATTGCATGATTGCTTCAATTACTCCAGTGTAGCTGCCAAGATATGAAATGATAAAATGTTCCTTTCAATAAATAAAACATTTAAAAAGCAAGGTGCTCTTGATGGCCAGGTGCTGTTGGCCTTATCGTCACTTGGAGGAGATAGAGACCCTAGCCAACCACACACACACACACACACACTGGGTGTCTGTATGGTGCACCATGTAGGGAGTCGTAAGTAAATCAGAGGGGTATGAGGGGGTTGGAGTGGTGGTGGGGGGAGAGAAAAAGAACACTGACAGCTCACACAGTAGTGATGCCCTGGGGAGGGGGAACTGAGGCGAGTCACAAACAAACAAGACAAGAGAATAAACAACAGAGAAATGGGGCGAAAGGGAGAGAAAGTAAGGGAGCAAGAGACAAACGAGAGAGAGAATGAGATGGAGAGAATGATAGAGAGACATCATAAATGCCTGGGGGTTGGAGACACAACTCTGTGTGCACCTGAGTGTGCGTTTGAGTGTTTGAGTGTGTGTGTTATGACATTTATCTTATACAGTGAGGTAAAAGTTCTGAATAAATACATTTCTGTGGAGACAATCTGATATGGAATAATCCTTTGTTCCACGCCCATCCTGGCTCAGTTTATTAACTTAATTTGGCCTTTTCTTCTATATTCCTCTTTCTCCCCGTTACTTACCTCTTCACTTCTCTCTGTTCTTCTTTTCTGCAGCAGTAGCAGTGAGTGACAGTGTAGTGTAATTAGTGAGGTTTGGTAATGAACAGAGCACTGCACTAGCGAGAGACCCTAACGAGAGACCCCGCTGCTCGGCCAGAATGGTCAGCACCTCTGAGCTACACCCCTTCATCCTGACACAATAGAACAGATATGACAAACCCTCCTCCTCCTCTTGCTTGTTTATTGTCATGTATTACTATACACTTTCCAAAGTCATCTGTGTGTGTGTGTGTGTGTGTGTTGGGATCCTGCACTCTAGCTAACCCCACACTCTCTACTCACTGAGGAATTCAGCTCTGAAAACAGCCCAGTGCCCCATCACTACAAAGACCCCATTCACAGAGAAAGAGACAGAGAGAGAGAGAGAGAGACAGACAGAGAGACAGATAGAGAAAAGAGGCAAAGTGCATATGGACATTGTATCATTGACGTGGCAATAACTCTGAGACAAGTACACACACATGCACAGGTACACAACACTGTTGACTCAGTGAAATGTGTATATTTTAGAGGTCAGAGAGCATCAGAGTGTAAGTGCAAGTGCAAGTCCTATATGTACTGTATGTGTGTATATATGTGTGTGTTCTGACCTGCACAGGGCTCTGTTTAACCTCGTTGCTGCTGGGGGAGTTGAGTCCAGAGGCCTGTTGGAGGAGGAACTGTCTGGCTGCCTGGAGGGCCTGTTAGAGAGAGAGAGAGACAGAGAGAGAGAGCGAGAGACAGAGAGCGAGAGACAGAGACCGAGAGAGAGAGAGAGAGAGAGAGAGAAGAGAGAAAAAGAGAGCGCGAGAGAGACAGAGCGAGAGAGACAGAGAGAGGCAGAGAGACAGAGAGACAGACAGAGAGCGAAAGAGAGAGGCAGAGAGAGAAAGAGCGCAAGCGCGAGAGAGAGAGAGAGAGAGTTAAACAATGTGGAGATCTCAGCCTGGAGCCTCAGAACCCATTCAACAGATATATACATACACACACTCATAGACACACACACACTAATAAACACACACTCACACATGGCAGCCTGCCACACATACATACTGTACCATGCCTCAGTGCCCACTCCCTCCTCCAAGCTGCCAGGCCTGATTTCCTCAACACCAGAGAGCCCCACCTGGCTTAACAATGTGTGTGGCATTCCCTGCTTTCCTCTCTGCCTCTTCTATCCCTCCTTCCCTTGATTGGTTGTTCCCTCCCTACCTGCCTGTGTGTGTTTCCCCTTCCATGACCAATCTCTCCCTTCTTCATTCCCTGTCTCCCACCCTCTTCTGTCAGGGTGACAAGCGGGCTCTTTCCATCCTCTCAGGGTAAAGTGTGTCAGTGAATCTGTGTTTGTGCCAATGTGGTGTGAATCTGTGACCTGGAGCTCTGGTACACCAACAACTCTCTACCTCCTCCCCTTTTCTCCCTCTCCTTCCTTCCCTCTATTTCTGCCACTCCCCCTCTCCACCCTGTGTATGTTTGTGGATACAGACATTATTTGTGGCAGGGTGAGACTTCCCGAGGCCATGTCTCTGTTTGAACACCTGAGAGAAAGATCTGGATCTAGCGTCCAAAACACGGAAAAAATGCTTTTCAAAACACACCCACACAGAACCAAGTACACACACACACACACACACACACACACACAGCACCATAAATCAGCAGAGCAATGCGGGGAGGTGAAGGGGGGAGAGAGGTGAGACAGCAGGATGCACATTGGCTTCCTGACACTCTGAAAAGGGGGAAGGTTACTTAGTAAATATTGATCTATGAAAAAATTAGGAGGGGGGTGGTGTGGCTGCCCAACCTAACGGACAGAAAACTGCAATGTGGACTGACACACCATGCTTCCCTAAACTGGAAACTATGACTCAATCAGATTTCTGAGAAAACAAATCATTTCAACAAGATAAATAGCATCTGTTGTAAAGTATATTCTTATTGATATTACTAATGGTCTTCCTAACATCTGTCTTGTGCCTGGAATATCAGGTTGAACAGTGTGAAAAGGCAAAGGGAGAAGGAGAGAGAGAGCTCAAGAAAAGAGAGAAAAAGCGTGAGAGTGAGAAATAGAGAGAGAGAGAGAGAGAGAAAGAGGGAGAGAAAAAGAGAGGGACAAAGATATAAAGTGGGTGTGAGAGAGAGCGAGAGAGCAGACTTACACAGACTGGAGGGGCCCCTGTGTGCAATCACTTTTATGGCCTAAGCAATGAAAACCATCTGCATCAAACACACTTGCTACTTTTGCTGAGACCACAATTAAAACACATACGCACACACTTATGCCACCCATCCATCCACACACACACACACACACACACACACGCCTTCATGCTTAAAAAAACAAAAAGACTACCCCTGGAACCTCCTCCCATAGGTTGGTTTGACCTGGGCTTTGGCACACACTCAGAAAAATACACACACAAAACACCCGCCCATCTCTTTGGCATGTGGTGTGAATTATTCCTCACACACGCTTTGTATCGGCTCAAGCAGAAGTGTGTGTGTGTGTGTGTGTGTGTGTCTGCGTATGTGTGTGTGTGTCTGCGTGTGTGTGTGTGTGTGTGTGTGTGTGTGTGTGTGTTAGCCCTAGCAGATATGTCTGGAAACAATGAGGGACAATTTTGTCAAAATTACCATCCTTATTACCACTATATTAAAGAGGCATTTATGGCTTTCACAAACACTACTACCATGCAGAGGTGATGCCTGTCTCCTCTAACTCTCCTCACTCTGTGTGTGTGTGTGTGTGTGTGTGTGTGTGTGTGTGTGTGTGTGTGTGTCCTGCACTAGGTGATGACTGTCTATTCTCATATCCTAAAGTGAGAGCAGTTTGAGTCAAAATAGTACAAAAACTTATTTGGTAAACTTTTATTTTGAACACTGTGATACTGGCAACCCTTCTTCGTTTGATGTAAAATGGGGCAGAATGCAATAGTTCACAACTTAGAAAGGAGCTCACTCTCCGTCCTGGCCGGACACCCCTTTTCCTCTTATCCCCTGCCTTTCTCTCTCTCTCGCTGACCCCAGCAAGCACTTGCATTGTAGAATAAACCCCCTCTCTCTAACCCCTGTGGGTCTTGTGGGGCGCGCTGCACCTTTAAAAAATATGAGGGAGTCCTGAGAGGAAGGCCCAACAACAGAGTCTTTGTGCTACCGCTGAGCACACACACACACACACACACACACACACACACACACACACACACACACACACACACACACACACACACACACACACACACACACACACACACACACACACACTCCACTGGTGTCAGACAGGTTTTATTAGAGGAGAGGAGGGAGGGAGGGAGGGAGGGGGGGAGGGAGGTCACAGCTCAGCTTGGAGACCTGAGTCTATCGTGTGTGTGTGTTCTTCTGACTTGTCAACGCCCCCCGTTAATCATCGCCCCTGACACAGATTTTAATAACAGTGCATTTTTTAATTCAGCAGGGTCACACACGCAAACACACACACACCAGAGGGACGTTTGTTCTCCCCTTTAACACGCTTCACGAAAATGGCTGACAACTATGTTTCTTTTCTTTGAGTGGGGAGAGAGAGGGGGAGAGAGAGGGGGAGGGAGGACGAGAGAGAGGGGGAGAAAGGACGAGAGAGAGGGGAGGAGGATGAGAGAGCGGGGAGGAAGGACGAGAGAGAGGGGGAGGGAGGACGAGAGAGAGGGGAGGGAGGAAGGACGAGAGGGGAGGGAGGACAAGAAAGAGGGGGAGGGAGGATGAGAGATGGGGGAGGAAGGACGAGAGATGGGGAGGGAGGACGAGAGAGAGGGAAAGGAGGACGAGAGAGAGGGGGAGGAAGGACGGGAGAGGGGGGAGGAGGACGAAAGAAAGGACGAGAGAGAGGGGAGGGAGGACGAGAGATGGGGGAGGAAGGACGAGAGATGGGGGAGGAAGGACGAGAGAGAGGATGAGAGAGAGGGGGAGGAAGGACGAGAGAGGGCGGAGGGAGGACGAGAGAGGGGGAGGGAGGACGAGAGAGAGGGGGAGGGAGGATGAGAGAGAGGGGGAGGGAGGATGAGAGAGAGGGGGAGGGAGGATGAGAGAGAGGGGGAGGGAGGATGAGAGAGAGGGAAGGGAGGATGAGAGAGAGGGGGAGGGAGGACAAGAGAGAGGAGGAGGGAGGAGGAGAGAGAGGGGGAGGGAGGATGAGAGAGCGGGAGGACGAGAGAGAGGGGGAGGGAGGACGAGAGAGAGGGGGAAGGAGGATGAGATAGAGGGGGAAGGAGGATGAGAGAGAGGGGGAAGGAGTGGAGTGAGCACGAGAGAGAGGTGGAGGAAGATGGGAAGGAGGATGAGAGAGAGGGGGAGGGAGGACAAAGGGGAGGGGTTAGCTAAAGGGCCCATTAGAAGAAAAGGAGGGGGAATTAATTTAGTATATGCACAGTGGCCCTGATGTATGAGTGAGTGAGTGAGTGAGTGAGTGAGTGAGTGAGTGAGTGAGTGAGTGAGTGAGTGAGTGTGTGTGTGTGTGTGTGCAGGCATGTGTGTATGTGTGTGTGTGTGTGTTTGTTCATGCACACAAGTGTGTGTGAGTGTGTGAAAGCACTTCTAAGAGAGTGGATTTCATTCCTCTACCCGTTACTCTCACGTAAGATAACAAATATGCATCAACAAACAGAGCTCGGACAGACCTCTCCATGAATGCCTCTCCCAGGCTTTGTGCGCGTGTGTGTGTGTGTGTGTGTGTGTGTGTGTGTGTGTGTGTGTGTGTGTGTGTGTGTGTGTGTGTGTGTGTGTGTGTGTGTGTGTGTGTGTGTTTGGCTCAGGTTTCTAAAGCAAACAGGTCTGCTGTGATGAATCTGGTCTCTAATCCGGCTGTGTTTGGGCGAGACGGAGAGAGAGAACGTAGGAGCAGCAGAGAAATATAAACAGAGGCAGGGAGGCAGGTAGGGAGGCAGGGAGGGAGGCAGGCAGGCAGGCAGGGAGGGAGGGAGGGAGGCAGGGAGGGAGGGAGGGAGGGAGGGAGGGAGGGAGGGAGGCAGGCAGGCAGGCAGGCAGGCAGGCAGGCAGGCAGGCAGGCAGGGAGGGAGGGAGGGAGGCAGGCAGGCAGGCAGGCAGGCAGGCAGGCAGGCAGGCAGGGAGGGAGGGAGGGAGCGTAGGAGCAACGGAGAAATATAAACAGAGGCAGGGAGGGAGGGAGGGAGACAGGTGGGTACCATATGTTGAAGTAATCCATCAGGACAGACTGAGGTCCATTGTTGACGGCCAAAACAACCCAGTCTCCCTTGCCTCCCCCTATCCTCTCCCAGCCCCCCACACCCATCCATAGAAAAACAGCCCCATGGCTGGCCTGTCATTGGGGTTGTCCGGAGAGAGGAGGGGGAGGGAGACTTCAGACCCACCCTGTCTCCCCCAAACTCCACCCCGTCCTCCCCCAGTCCCTCCTTAACTCCCCCGTCTCCCCCATCCCACGGCAGTCTACTACCTGGGTTCTCTTGCTCTCTCTCTGTTCCTCTGTTTACTCAGACTGAGTGCAGGACAGAGAAAAGAAGAGAGAGAAAAAAGTGGGCTGACATTGAAAAGATGTAACATGAAGCAGCAACCAGTGTGTCAGTCATCCCAGGGGTTTGGCAACATAACCACACCTGGGTTTACGCACGCGCACACACACACTCACACTCACACACACACACACACACACACACACACACACACACACACACACACACACACACACACACACACACACACACACACACACACACAGAGGGAGGGAGGCAGCGGGTTTGATTACTGAGGGGGTGACAGTTAGTGGGATTGCTTTATGACTTTGGGGCATATCTAAGTGAAGGCTTGGTTTCAGCCTCGGTCGCTTCTGATGTATCGCATGCATCACTGTCACTCATCACACAAACCATTCTCTCTCCCTTTCTCTCTCTCCTTCTCTCTCTCATTCTCTCCACCACCCAACTCATGAAACATGCACCCAATTCTCACTTTGCGCCAAAATGCCTTTCCTCAACATGAAAGCGGTCAATGTCAGCTTCTATCTCTGTGACTGCAGAGAAGCCTCTGTAAATTAGTCTAGCCAGCTATATAAACGTATAGTAATCACGGTCGAATTACCGACCCCATTGATTTTGTTAGTCACTCTAACTCAGATATCATACTCAAAACTGTAAATACCCCAAATATATACGATGACCCACAAAAGGCTAGGGCTGCCTCTGACTGCAGCCACTGAGACCACTCCTGATGAGTTCAGATGTCTTGTGGCCCCCACCCCCATCAAAGTTGCCCATCCCTGGTCTAGACTAAAACAGATACAGCCTAGACGTACACTAAACTAGATCAGCTACATCCCTGTGTAATAATGCTGGGATTCCTTGAATACAGCTGGTCACCAAATGAACTTGGGCATGTCTCTCTGTCTATAGTTAGGGGATAGGGGAACTGATTGGAGTACTAAGGAGGAATAAGGAAGGCTTGGAGGGGGTCAAGGTTTTCTCATCTCTGGGTAAAGGGATAAGGGACACAAGGACTGAGGGGGGCGGTTTTGGGAGCAATCTCTCATTAAAAGGCTGCTAAACGGGCTAACTTTACTATGACCGCCCTCCTATGCTCTCATTACTCTGGTAAAGCCTGCTAAATGGAGGCCAATTTCACAGTGGGTTACACATAAACTCCACTCTGACCAGAGTCCTTAGTTTCTTCATCTCTCTCTTCACCTCTTCCTCTCATTCTGGTTTTAATTTGTCTCTTCCTGCCTTCTCCTCCAATCCCAGCTTCTCTCTCTCTCTTGTACATTTGTGTAGTTATTGGTCAGAACTAGCAGAGGCTAAGCAGACAAAATCTATACCTATATAATAGGTGTACTAAAACTATAGCTCATAGCTTAAAATGGGCAGACTACCCTGAGCTGGAATTATGAGCCTCCTTCAAAAACACCATCCAGCCGCCGTTCAAATCAGCGATTTAATGTAATGTTTTCATATAGAGGTGCGTTCGAGAGGTTTTAAACGGCTGCAGCAGGCCACTCATGGCCCAACCTGCCCATTAAAGAACGCAAAGGCTGTGTTCAGAGCCAACAAAATAAAAAAGTCACAAACTCCAAAAGATCTTCAAAATATGCTGTAATGTTTGAAAACCCTTAGCGTTTTAATATTTTTTTTTTCACATCCTATTTTTCACAAAAGACCTGTTCTGACTCCCGAGACCCTGCCGTGCTCCAGATGTGCGCTCCTCACCTCCAAGTCACACAAAACGTTTCTTGTTCAATGAGGAAACCACAGTGCACAGCGTCCAACTGCTATAATACTCAAATGTAGAAATTGAATCAAAAGAGCAGAAATATGATCATAAAAATGAGCTGAATGACAAAAAGTGTGTAGTTGTGTAGTCTACCTAGCCTAGGCAGCCAATAGTTGCCTCTAGATCTGCACTATCATCTAGGATTGATGTGCATTCCCACCACCATTTTGGGATTTTGGAAAATGTAGGATGTTGCACATCGCATTCAGCCAAAGGTGTGCAACATCCTATGTTGTCCGAAAATCAGAAAATTGTGGTGGAAAATTGTATTTTACTAAGACAGTACACATTTATTTTTAAGGGGGAGAGGCTTGCCAACCTAGTTACCTGATTGCCAGTCCACGCTTTATGTACGTGCCAGTCCACCGGGGACACATAGTGTATTACCGGGAACGCACACCAATCCTAGACGATAGCGCAGGTCAAGCGGCCACTATCAGCTGCCTAGGCTACAGCATACCAGAGAGAACACAACTCACCCAGCTGCCTAGGCTACAGCATACCAGAGAGGACACAACTCACCCAGCTGCCTAGGCTACAGCATACCAGAGATAACACAACTCACCTAGCTGCCTAGGCTAAAGCATACCAGAGAGAACACAACTCACCCAGCTGCCTAGGCTACAGCATACCAGAGAGGACACAACTCACCCAGCTGCCTAGGCTACAGCATACCAGAGATAACACAACTCACCTAGCTGCCTAGGCTACAGCATACCAGAGAGGACACAACTCACCCAGCTGCCTAGGCTACAGCATACCAGAGAGGACACAACACACCCAGCTGCATAGGCTACAGCATACCAGAGAGGACACAACTCACCCAGCTGCCTAGGCTACAGCATACCAGAGAGGACAAAACTCACCCAGCTGCCTAGGCTACAGCATATTAGAGAGGACACAACTCACCCAGCTGCCTAGGCTACAGCATACCAGAGAGAACACAACTCACCCAGCTGCCTAGGCTACAGCATACCAGAGAGGACACAACACACCCAGCTGCCTAGGCTACAGCATACCAGAGAGGACACAACTCACCCAGCTGCCTAGGCTACAGCATACCAGAGAGAACACAACTCACCCAGCTGCCTAGGCTACAGCATACCAGAGAGGACACAACTCACCCAGCTGCCTAGGCTACAGCATACCAGAGAGGACACAACTCACCCAGCTGCCTAGGCTACAGCATACCAGAGAGGACACAACTCACCCAGCTGCCTAGGCTACAGCATATTAGAGAGGACAAAACACACCCAGCTGCCTAGGCTACAGCATACCAGAGAGGACACAACTCACCCAGCTGCCTAGGCTACAGCACACCAGAGAGGACACAACTCACCCAGCTGCCTAGGCTACAGCACACCAGAGAGGACACAACTCACCCAGCTGCCTATGCTACAGCATTCCAGAGAGGACACAACTCACCCAGCTGCCTAGGCTACAGCATACCAGAGAGGACACAACTCACCCAGCTGCCTAGGCTACAGCATACCAGAGAGGACACAACTCACCCAGCTGCCTAGGCTACAGCACACCAGAGAGGACACAACTCACCCAGCTGCCTAGGCTACAGCATACCAGAGAGAACACAACTCACCCAGCTGCCTAGGCTACAGCATACCAGAGAGGACACAACACACCCAGCTGCCTAGGCTACAGCATACCAGAGAGGACACAACTCACCCAGCTGCCTAGGCTACAGCATACCAGAGAGGACACAACTCACCCAGCTGCCTAGGCTACAGCATACCAGAGAGGACACAACTCACCCAGCTGCCTAGGCTACAGCATACCAGAGAAGACACAACTCACCCAGCTGCCTAGGCTACAGCATACCAGAGAGGACACAACTCACCCAGCTGCCTAGGCTACAGCATACCAGAGAGGACACAACTCACCCGGCTGCCTAGGCTACAGCATACCAGAGAGGACACAACTCACCGGGCTGCCTAGGCTACAGCATACCAGAGAGGACACAACTCACCCAGCTGCCTAGGCTACAGCATACCAGAGAGGACACAACTCACCCAGCTGCCTAGGCTACAGCATACCAGAGAGGACACAACTCACCCAGCTGCCTAGGCTACAGCATACCAGAGAGGACACAACACACCCAGCTGCCTAGGCTACAGCATACCAGAGAGGACACAACACACCCAGCTGCCTAGGCTACAGCATACCAGAGAGGACACAACACACCCAGCTGCCTAGGCTACGGCATATCAGAGAGGACACCACACACCCAGCTGCCTAGGCTACGGCATATCAGAGAGGACACAACTCACCCAGCTGCCTAGGCTACGGCATACCAGAGAGGACACAACACACCCAGCTGCATAGGCTACAGCATACCAGAGAGGACACAACACACCCAGCTGCTTAGGCTACAGCATACCAGAGAGGACTCAACTCACCCAGCTGCCTAGGATACAGCATACCAGAGAGGACACAATACACCCAGCTGCCTAGGATACAGCATACCAGAGAGGACACAATACACCCAGCTGCCTAGGATACAGCATACCAAAGAGGACACAACACACCCAGCTGCCTAGGCTACAGCATACCAGAGAGGACACAACTCACACCCAGCTGCGTAGGCTACAGCATACCAGAGAAGACACAACACACCCAGCTGCCTAGGCTACAGCATACCAGAGAGGACACAACTCACACCCAGCTGCCTAGGATACAGCATACCAGAGAGGACACAACTCACACCCAGCTGCCTAGGATACAGCATACCAGAGAGGACACAACACACCCAGCTGCCTAGGCTACAGCATACCAGAGAGGACACAACTCACCCAGCTGCTTAGGCTACAGCATACCAGAGAGGACACAACTCACCCAGCTGCCTAGGATACAGCATACCAGAGAGGACACAACTCACCCAGCTGCCTAGGCTACAGCATACCAGAGAGGACACAACTCACACCCAGCTGCCTAGGATACAGCATACCAGAGAGGACACAACTCACACCCAGCTGCCTAAGATACAGCATACCAGAGAGAACACAACACACCCAGCTGCATAGGCTACAGCATACCAGAGAGGACACAACACACCCAGCTGCCTAGGCTACAGCATACCAGAGAGGACACAACTCACACCCAGCTGCCTAGGATACAGCATACCAGAGAGGACACAACTCACACCCAGCTGCCTAGGATACAGCATACCAGAGAGAACACAACACACCCAGCTGCATAGGCTACAGCATACCAGAGAGGACACAACACACCCAGCTGCCTAGGCTACAGCATACCAGAGAGGACACAACTCACACCCAGCTGCCTAAGATACAGCATACCAGAGAGAACACAACACACCCAGCTGCATAGGCTACAGCATACCAGAGAGGACACAACACACCCAGCTGCCTAGGCTACAGCATACCAGAGAGGACACAACTCACACCCAGCTGCCTAGGATACAGCATACCAGAGAGAACACAACACACCCAGCTGCCTAGGATACAGCATACCAGAGAGAACACAACACACCCAGCTGCATAGGCTACAGCATACCAGAGAGGACACAACACACCCAGCTGCCTAGGCTACAGCATACCAGAGAGGACACAACTCACCCAGCTGCCTAGGATACAGCATACCAGAGAGGACACAACACACCCAGCTGCCTAGGCTACAGCATACCAGAGAGGACACAACTCACCCAGCTGCCTAGGCTACAGCATACCAGAGAGGACACAACTCACCCAGCTGCCTAGGCTACAGCATACCAGAGAGGACACAACTCACCCAGCTGCCTAGGCTACAGCATACCAGAGAGGACACAACTCACCCAGCTGTCTAGGCTACAGCATACCAGAGAGGACACAACTCACCCAGCTGCCTAGGCTACAGCATACCAGAGAGGACACAACTCACCCAGCTGCCTAGGCTACAGCATACCAGAGAGGACACAACTCACCCAGCTGCCTAGGCTACAGCATACCAGAGAGGACACAACACACCCAGCTGCCTAGGCTACAGCATACCAGAGAGGACACAACTCACCCAGCTGCCTAGGCTACAGCATACCAGAGAGGACACAACTCACCCAGCTGTCTAGGCTACAGCATACCAGAGAGGACACAACTCACCCAGCTGCTGATTGGGGTTTCCAAACATCCACATTTGATTTTGATTGTTCAGGTTCATCCAAAGAAATAGTCTTGGTAGTTTTGCTTATTAAAACAGTCAGTGTGTTTGGTCATTTTTACATGAACAGGGTACTTTCCTAAAGGAGATCATTTAGAGAAGCGGGAGAAGCTCTCCAAGAGGTCTAAACCCTTTCAGGGATCAAATCCAAAGCTGCATAATAGTTATTGGCTGAATGTCATGCTAATTTATAAATATAAATATTGATATAGTATTAGCTCAAAACATTTTCAATCAGCAAAACTGACAAGTTAACCTTTAACTGCAGTGGCTAAGTCAGGGTCAGTCTTAAACAAAAGTATCCACCTCACACACATGGTTATGGGCTCACAAAAAGAAGACATCTGTATCATGTCAGATATAGAGTTGAAATGCGTTCAATTATTTGTTTGCATACCAATATCACACATTATATATATCACAGAAGACTGAACTACAACAAAACCGTTTGACTTTCGCCCCCTCAAAAAAGAGGTGTATTAATTATGAAATGATGAAATATATTTGTTTTAAATAGCATCCCTTGTGTGTACGTTCTGTAATACTGTTAACCCTGTATGGTACAGAAATGGTATGATGGTATGAAAATCTGGATACCGTCCAACCACAATTGACGCACGCAAAAAACGCACACACACACACAGGCACACACACACACGCACACACACACACAGGGTAGAGAGGGGGGAAAAGAAGGAATTATGGAAATTGAGGGATAGAAGGAGAGGGAGAAAAGGGGAGAGAGAGGGAGAAAAGGGGAGGGAGAGGGAGAAAAGGGGAGTGAGAGGGAGAAATGGGGAGGGAGAAAAGGGGAGGGAGAAAAGGGGAGGGAGGGGGAGAAAAGGGGAGGGAGGGGGAGAAAAGGGGAGGGAGAAAAGGGGAGAGAGAGGGAGAAAAGGGGAGGGAGAGGGAGAAATGGGGAGGGAGAAAAGGGGGGGGAGGGGGAGAAAGGGGAGGGAGGGGGAGAAAAGGGGAGGGAGGGGGAGAAAAGGGGAGGGAGGGGGAGAAAAGGGGAGAGAGAGGGAGAAATGGGGAGGGAGAAAAGGGGAGGGAGGGGGAGAAAAGGGGAGAGAGAGGGAGAAGCCTTTTTGTCGGTGTTTGTAGAGATAGTGAATGCTTAGGCAGCACTTGAGGGCAGAAAGAGAAGGAATGAGACACACACACTAACAACTCATCTTAGAGAAGTAATCTCAGATAGATCCAGCTCTAAGAGACCCAGCTCCTGAGTTCTCATCAGCACAGATATGGATAAAACATGTAAAATACATGTGTTCATCCAAAAAATTGAATCGAATCAATTCATTCCCTTAATCAAACTGAATCGTCTCAGAAAAAAAACATATCGTTCCTGTATGGTATCGAGCCAATTCATCTAGAGGGGAATCGGATCGTTCATGAAAGGAGAGATGCACATCTAGAAAATACTATGAAGATGCACATGGAGAGATTAAGAACTGTGGACAAAAAAGGAATGAAGGGAGAGAGGGAAAGAGAGAGAGGAAAGAGGAGCAAGAGAGAGGGGAAAGGGAGAGAGGAGAGAGTGGAGAGAGAGTGAGTGAGGGAAGAGAGAGAGAGGAGAGAGAAAGAGTTTGAGAGAGAGAGAGAGAGAGAGAGAGGGGGAAAAGGGAGAGAGGAGAGAGTGGAGAGAGAGTGAGTGAGGGAAAGAGAGAGAGAGAGGAGAGAGAAAGAGTTTGAGAGAGAGAGAGAGAGAGAGAGAGAGAGAGAGGGTGAAAGCGAGAGAGAGAGAGAGTGGAGAGAGAGTGAGTGAGGGAAAGAGAGAGAGAGAGGAGAGAGAAAGAGTTTGAGAGAGAGAGAGAGAGAGAGAGAGAGAGAGGGGAAAAGGGAGAGAGGAGAGAGTGGAGAGAGAGTGAGTGAGGGAAAGAGAGAGAGAGAGGAGAGAGAAAGAGTTTGAGAGAGAGAGAGAGAGAGAGAGAGGGTGAAAGCGAGAGAGAGAGAGAGGGGGAAAGATAGAGAGAGAGGAGAGAAAGAGGGCGAGAGAGAGAAGGGGGGGAGAGGGGGAAAGAGAGAGAGATGGGGAAATAGAGAGGGGTGGAAAAGAAAGAAAGAGAGAGAGAAGAGATAAGAGATACTGGGTGAAATTCTACAGTGCGCCATCACAGCAGCAAGATTTGGGACCTGTTGCCAAAAGAAAAGGGAAGAACAAACACCATTGTAAATACAACCCATAATTATGCTTATTAATTTTCCTTAACCATTTGTACATTTTTGTACATGTTACCACATATATATATATATATTTAAAATATGACATTTCTAATGTCTATTGTTTTGAAACTTCTGTATGTGTAATGTTTACTGTTCATTTTTATTGTTTATTTCACTTTTGTATATTATCTACCTCACTTGCTTTGGCAATGTTAACATATGTTTCCCATGCCAATAAAGCCCCTTGAATTGAATTGATAAGGGGAAATAGGGGGGTGAGAGCGCAAGAGAGAGAGAGAGAGAGAGAGAGAGGGAGAGAGAGCTCAGTCCAGCTGATTAATTGATGGCAAAAAACACTGCTGCAGTTCGCCTACACACACACACACACACACACACACACACACAGCAGTTTCCCTGCGGTTTACTAGAACACAGCTCGTTTGGCAGGGGAGGAAGGTGTCACTCCAGACAGACCCAAACCATAGCGGAAAACACACAAGCATGCACATACACATTTTCTCTCTCTTCCCATTGTAATGTTTGACTCAGTTCTAGTGTCAAGCTCTAGAGGGGACAGGAGTAATGACTGAGGTCTAAGGTCTTAGTTGGATGACCTCCAGGGCTAAGGGGGTCCTGGCTCCTCCAGCCCAGCCAAGGCTCCTCCTCAGTGGGGAGAGAGTGCAGGGCGGGCCCCTGATGAGAATAGCACTAGCCTGGCAACCAGGCCCACATATGGAACACATTGTACTGCTGTTATTAATAACCAAGAAATCTAACTAATAACGTTGGCTGGACGCTGCCAAACCCAAACTCAGGAGACAGTGGGAAAACACATACACACCTATACAAAGAAACACATACTCACACACACTCAAAGAAATACACACACACACACTAGAGCATATTGGTTAAACAGAGGAACACACACACACACACACACTGGTTAAACAGAGGAACACTTTTGTAGCCAGTGTCTTGGAAATGTATTACTCCAGCATGCCTGTTTAACCAGAAATAAAAAACCTTTCATGTTTTTGGTTCAGAGTTACACCTGGTAGTGGCTTTAGATGGAGGAAGTGTGTGTGTGTGTGTGTGTGTGTGTGTGTGTGTGTGTGTGTGTGTGTGTGTGTGTGTGTGTGTGTGTGTGTGTGTGTGTGTGTGTGTGTGTGTGTGTGTGTGTGTGTGTCTGTAATGGTGACATGCTGAGGATGTGTTGAGGCAGGCCAGCAAATAATAACTTCAACAATAAAAATGTGATAAAAGTCTGAAATGGGCTTTAACTTCCCTTATGGATGCCAGGTGGGCTATTGCTCATGTTCAGTGTGTATGAGAGAGAGAGAGAGAGAGAGAGAGAGAGAGAGAGAGAGAGAGAGAGAGAGAGAGAGAGAGAGAGAGAGAGAGAGAGAGAGAGAGACAGAGACAGAGACAGAGAGAGACAGAGACAGAGACAGAGACAGAGAGAGACAGAGACAGAGAGACAGAGAGAGAGAGAGACAGAGAGAGTGCGTGTGTGTGTGTGACAGGGTGCATGGATGGATTGTGTGATTTAGGAAGATAATAAATCCTCCTGGAGGAAACAGTGACATCACAGCCTGCACTGTGGAGCCACGTCTCTCTGAGGGGACACGCACACGGACGCACACAGACACACATACAAAGTCCTCCCTCTCTCCAGGGCTGGGGAAAAGGGACCTCATCACAGCATCCTCCTCTCCCTGGGATGAGGAGGAGAGAGGAAAGAGAGAGAGGCTGCATTCCTCCTCCCCTGTGCCTTCTCCCTGTTGACTTTCATCTGTCTTTAAGATGGCTCACACAAAGAGCCAAACCAGGCAAGCTAATTAGCAACACTTAAAAAGGCCTCGGCAGCCATGTGTGTGTGTGTGTGTGTGTATGTATGTGTGTGTGTGTGTGCACCCCCATGCCCTCCACTGTTTCCAGGGAAACTATGTTGAGAGTAGCGCTGTGAGTATTGCACTTTTTTTCTTTCCTCCCTCTTCACTTTTTCTCGTTCTCTCTCTCTTTCTGTTGAAGTCTCTATTCTCTAAGCCTGGAGTGGAACTGGGGGCCAGATTAAGGGAGAACAGAAGAGGAAGAAAGAGAGAGAAAGAGAGGCAGAAAGAGAAAGAGAGCGAGTGAAGGAGGGAGGGAGGGAGGGAGGGAGGGAGGGAGGGAGGGAGGGAGGGAGGGAGGGAGGGAGGGAGGGAGGGAGGGAGGGAGGGAGGGAAAGGAAAAGGAGTTCCCCCTGCTCCATGACTGGCCAGCCCTTGGTGCTGTGGTGCATTGTGGGTCCAGAACTATGGAAAGGACACCAGAGATCCCTTATTGCTGGAAGTGTCTACACCCCCCCCCCGACTAACATTGCGACAGTACACGCACACACACACACACACCACACGCCAATTAGTGTCAATTATGGCCACCGCTTCCTGACGTGGACAGTAGCTAATAGGAAATGAGCGCAACCAACGGTGATCACCCAACTGTCATTCCCTCCTCCCTTCTCGGCGTCCTCACTTTCTGTCGCTCCCTCTTTTTCCTTCCCTTCCCTTCTCTCCCTGACCCTGCTTTCTTGTACTTTCATTCACCCTGTCTCAGGTCTCAGCAGCGTATGTCTCATAGCCCTAACCCCAGAGGGAGCATTGAGCTCTGCTCACCCACATCACCCTGCCTACTGACCTCATCAACTCTGACCCACGACACGTCACTAACACTCTGACCCTAGCTTTGTATGTGTGTGTGTGTGTGTGTGTGTGTGTGTGTGTGTGTGTGTGTGCATGCATGTGCTCGTGTTTGTGAGTATGTGTGTCTGCTGATCCCACCACAAGGCAACTTCAGAAAGAGCCTCTATCATCACCATGACAATGGCCTTTGAACCTTAGTGTGAGTGTCAACAATCAACTGCCTCTCGCCCTGAGCAAGGGGAAAACGCTTACTCAACAGCTTGTGTGTGTTTGTGTGTCATATTTACCAGCCTGTGTGTACATGCCTGCCCAACAAGTCCATGGCAACAAGGGCTTCTACCCAAACAGGTCCATGGTAATAAGGCCTTCTCTTTCTCTATCCTCCCCTTTTTCTCTGTCTCTACATCACTCTCTGCTGGGCTTTTCTTTCTTCCCTGTGATCCTCTCAGAGTGTAAGTCATTCATCCATGGCTGAGTTCAAAAGTCTCCTGATCTGATCTGCCCTTTATTCTACAACTACCTAGACGGCCAGTAGAGAGGTGGGGCTACCTAGACGGCCACTAGAGAGAGGGGGCTACCTAGACGGCCACTAGAGAGAGGGGGCTACCTAGACGGCCACTAGAGAGAGGGGGCTACCTAGACGGCCACTAGAGAGAGGGGGGGCTACCTAGACGGCCACTAGAGAGAGGGGGCTACCTAGACGGCCACTAGAGAGAGGGGCTACCTAGACGGCCACTAGAGAGGTGGGGCTACCTAGACGGCCAGTAGAGAGGTGGGGCTACCTAGACGGCCACTAGAGAGAGGGGGCTACCTAGACGGCCACTAGAGAGAGGGGGGCTACCCACTAGACTACCTAGGCGGCCACTAGAGAGAGGAGGGGCTACCTAGACGGCCACTAGAGAGAGGGGGCTACCTAGACGGCCACTAGAGAGAGGGGGCTACCTAGACGGCCACTAGAGAGAGGGGGCTACCACTAGAGAGAGGGGGCTACCTAGACGGCCACTAGAGAGAGGGGGCTACCTAGACGGCCACTAGAGAGAGGGGGCTACCTAGACGGCCACTAGAGAGGTGGGGCTACCTAGACGGCCACTAGAGAGAGGGGGCTACCTAGACGGCCACTAGAGAGAGGGGGGTCTACCTAGACGGCCACTAGAGAGAGGGGGCTACCTAGACGGCCACTAGAGAGAGGGGCTACCTAGACGGCCACTAGAGAGAGGGGGCTACCTAGACGGCCACTAGAGAGGTGGGGCTACCTAGACGGCCACTAGAGAGAAGGGGCTACCTAGACGGCCACTAGAGAGAGGGGGGGCTACCTAGACGGCCACTAGAGAGGGGGGGGCTACCTAGACGGCCACTAGAGAGAGGGGGCTACCTAGACGTCCACTAGAGAGAGGGGGCTACCTAGACGTCCACTAGAGAGAGGGGGCTACCTAGACGGCCACTAGAGAGAGGGGGCTACCTAGACGGCCACTAGAGAGAGGGGCTACCTAGAGAGGGGGGCGGCCACTAGAGAGGGGGGCTACCTAGACGGCCACTATAGAGAGGGGGCTACCTAGACGGCCACTAGAGAGAGGGGGCTACCTAGACGGCCACTAGAGAGAGGGGGCCTACCTAGACGGCCACTAGAGAGAGGGGGCTACCTAGACGGCCACTAGAGAGAGGGGGCTACCTAGACGGCCACTAGAGAGGGGGCTACCTAGGGGAGAGGGGCTACTACCTAGACGGCCACTGGAGAGAGGGGGGCTACCTAGATGGCCACTAGAGAGAGGGGGCTACCTAGATGGCCACTGGAGAGAGGGGGCTACCTAGACGGCTACTAGAGAGAGGGGGCTACCTAGACGGCCACTAGAGAGAGGGGGCTACCTAGCCGGCCACTAGAGAGAGGGGGCTACCTAGACGGCCACTAGAGAGAGGGGGCTACCTAGCCGGCCACTAGAGAGAGGGGGCTACCTAGACGGCCACTAGAGAGAGGGGGCTGAATGGAGTCAGAGGTCAAATAAAGCCGTGACCACAGAGTTCCAGCTGCAACCCAGAACAGTCGACCACTTTCTGCCATGCCGAGAAGGGATAGAGAAGATAATCAGCTTGGTGGACCTAGGCCACTTGAACCTAGGCTAAGAGAGAGGGGGGGGACAAAGATAAATAAAGGGAGGGAGGGAGAGCGAGAGAGGGAGAAAGTGAGTGAGTGAATGAATGAATGAGAAAGAGAAAAAAGGATGGAGAGAAAAAAAAGAAAAAGAGAGAACAATCACGTTGGAATAAAAAAAGAGGGTGAATGGGATCCTTGGGCTGCTCAAAGGCTCCGTTGGAAAAAGCTGTAAATTCTGTTTATTATCCCCCATAAATATGACATCCCAGCATTCCAGAATTAGGCCTCAATGTGTGAAAAAATCATAAAACAGGAATACGGATTATCAGAGCGAGGAAGGGAAAAAGACAGAGAGCAGGAGAGAGACACGTGGAAGGCATTCATCTCCATGCACGTTTCATCTGAGCAGGAGTGTGTGTGTGTGTGTGTGTGTGTGTGTGTGTGTGTGTGTGTGTGTGTGTGTGTGTGTGTGTGTGTAGGAGTGCATGTGTCTTTAATCCACATTGTCAGTATTACATGATCTTTAAAGAAACCCCCCACTCTGTAATGTCGTTTGTCTCATTTGAGGGCTCCCGAGTGGCACAGCAGTCTAAGGCACTGCATCTCAGTGCAAGAGGCGTCACTACAGACCCTGGTTCCATTCCAGGCTGTATCACAACTGGCCGTGATTGAGAGTCCCAGTGTCATTAGGGTTTGGCCGGGGTAGAATTTGTTGTTAACTGACTTATCTAGTTAAATAAAGGTTAAATAAAAAAACATAAACTTGTGGTTAACTGAATAAACCATTAGTGTGTGTGTTGGCTCTTCCCTAACCAGACCATATAGCAAGTGTATAAATATTTATTCCTAACCCCTAGGCTGTCTGACTGTTCCCTCTCCCCCAAACTCTCAGTTGCACACAACCCCATATCATCATTGATGGAGGCTTCTAAGGCCCAATCCTCATTTGAGATAACGCACATTTTAGCATCAATATCCTATTGACATCCATGCATGATTTGCTCTCAAGTCAAGGGGAGTGCTCAAGTCAGGATTCTGAGTTAGGATTCTGCCCATAGTGGATCAAATATATACAGAAAGTGAAAGGTGAGGATGAAAGGAAGAAAGAAAAAGGAGAGAGTGAGGAGAGGGAGGGAGGAGACAAACAGGGAGAGAAAGAGAGGGGCCCCTTTTAAGAATGCAACAGGAAGTGGGCACTATGGAGGTCCCTTTGTATCGTCGTGGTAACAGCAGTGGGTGTTCTGTGACACTAGGCAACGGTTCCCCCCTCCCCCCTCTCACCTAGACCCCTGTTCCCCCAACCTATGTGACCTCTGGTGACCTGTGGTGACCCCAGACACAAAGTGTGAGGGAAAGGTCAGAGCACGGGAATGCTTTTAGGAGATGACATCACTCCAACACAGACTGGCCCACAATTCACTGCCCAAAAACACACACAGTCACATACGCACAGTCACATACGCACACAGTCATATTCACATACACATACAGTCACATACACACACACGTTCACACCCACGTACACACACAGTCACATACACACACAGTCACATACACACTAACGTTCACACCCAAGCACACACACAGTCACATGCACACACATGCACACACACACACACACTGGTGTTATTGAGGTTTCTATGCTTTGTCAGAATCACCTCTGTCCAATCAGAGAAGAGATATTAGAACTGAGTTTAAACATATGCACACACACCCTTCCCTCCTCTACCCGGCACACTCTGTTCTAGCCAGCCCCCCTTCTCCATCCTCTGTGCCTCAGCCCTGTCCATCCATCCCTCTCTCCCTGACCTGGAAGTGAACCTGAAGAGAGGACACTAGTGTCACTGTGACCTCTAGTCACCTCCAGGACCTGACTCAATTGGCCCAATCACCTCCCATTAAAACCAGATCACAGAATAGCACTATTCACACATACATACAATGCATACAGTACACCCTCACACATACATACAGTACATACAGTACACACACACACACACATACATTACATACAGTACACACACACATACAATACACACACACACAGGATGTGGTAGATGGTAGATGGTTGATGGTAGATGATTGATGGTAGATACTGTGGCTGTATGTTCAACTACAGTGGGGCAAAAAAGTATTTAGTCAGCCACCAATTGTGCAAGTTCTCCCACTTAAAAAGATGAGTAACTTCTTCTTTAAGAGGCTCCTCTGTCCTCCACTCGTTACCTGTATTAATGGCAACTGTTTGAACTTGTTATCAGTATAAAAGACACCTGTCCACAACCTCAAACAGTCACACTACAAACTCCACTATGGCCAAGACCAAAGGGCTGTCAAAGGACATCAGAAACAAAATTGTAGACCTGCACCAGGCTGGGAAGACTGAATCTGCAATAGGTAAGCAGCTTGGTTTGAAGAAATCAACTGTGTGAGCAATTATTAGGAAATGGAAGACATACAAGACCACTGATAATCTCCCTCGATCTGGGGCTCCACGCAAGATCTCACCCCGTAGGGTCAAAATGATCACAAGAACGGTGAGCAAAAATCCCAGAACCACACGGGGGGACCTAGTGAATGACCTGCAGAGAGCTGGGACCAAAGTAACAAAGCCTACCATCAGTAACACACTACGCCGCCAGGGACTCAAATCCTGCAGTGCCAGACATGTCCCCCTGCTTAAGCCAGTACATGTCCAGGCCCATCTGAAGTTTGCTAGAGAGCATTTGGATGATCCAGAAGAAGATTGGTAGAATGTCATATGGTCAGATGAAACCAAAATATAACTTTTTGGTAAAAACTCAACTTGTCGTGTTTGTAGGACAAAGAATGCTGAATTGCATCCAAAGAACACCATACCTACTGTGAAGCATGGGGGTGGAATCATCATGCTTTGGGGCTGTTTATCTGCAAAGGGACCAGGACGACTGATCCGTGTAAAGGAAAGAATGAATGGGGCCATGTATCGTGAGATTTTGAGTGAAAACCTCATTCCATCAGCAAGGGCATTGAAGATGAAACGTGGCTGGGTCTTTCAGCATGACAATGATCCCAAACACACCGCCCGGGCAACGAAGGAGTGGCTTCGTAAGAAGCATTTCAAGGTCCTGGAGTGGCCTAGTCAGTCTCCAGATCTAAACCCCATAGACAATCTCCAAAACAGCTCCAAAACATCACTGCTCTAGAGGAGATCTGCATGGAGGAATGGCCCAAAATACCAGCAACAGTGTGTGAAAACCTTGTGAAGACTTACAGAAAACGTTTGATCTCTGTTATATACCCTTTGCTGGCAATGACAAAGTATTGAGATAAACTTTTGTTATTGACCAAATACTTATTTTCCACCAGAATTTGCAAATAAATTCATAAAAATTCCTACAATGTGATTTTCTGGATTTTTTTTTCTCATTTTGTCTGTCATAGTTGAAGTGTACCTTTGATGAAAATTACAGACCTATCTCGTCTTTTTAAGTGGGAGAACTTGCACAATTGGTGGCTGACTAAATACTTTTTTGCCCCACTGTATATGGAGGAAGAAGGGGGGGAGGAGATAGATTTCCAAACTCAAAGCTTGTTCTGAAACGGTCATTGTTTCACCCAATGTTCCCTTAACTTCCGAGGGCACGAATGACCTAACTTCAATCTGTCTCTGACTCTCTGTCTCGGAGTGTGTGTGTGTGTGTGTGTGTGTGTGTGTGTGTGTGTGTGTGTGTGTGTGTGTGTGTGTGTGTGTGTGTGTGTGTGTGTGTGTGTGTGTGTGTGTGTGTGTGTGTGTACGTCAATTATGCTGACTGTGTTTTAGTCTGAAATGTGAGTCACTCTCTTTTTCCTTCCTTATTTTCGTTTACAGTTGAGTGGCACTCCAAGAGGAAATGGCACTTCAGTGGCAGTGAGCTTCACTTTTCTCTCCCTCGGTCCCCCCTTTCTCTCCCTCCCTCTCTCTTTCATTCTCTCTCTTTCTCTTTCACCCCCTGCACAGTGGGCTGGCAGAGACCCAGGCTTCTGCAGCAGGTGGAATGTCAGAGAGAAAAAGGGGGGAGAGAGAATGAAATGAAGGGGGTAATATAAAAGAGAGGGAGGGATAGAGGTACTGGTGAACACTTAGTGATCAAGCCTACATTAAAAATACTAGACTAAGGGGAAAAAATAAAGGAACGCGAGGGAGACACCTGGTTCTCGTCAGACACACACAAAAACACACGCACACACACACACACCCACACCCATGCATGTGAATAAGTGCACACAGAGGGCTTTGAGTTTTGGAAGGGATTTGTCTGGTGATGTTTGTAACCTGTTATGCACAATTTAACATACAGGCCTGTGGAATCAACCTCCTCTCTCTCCCTCCCTCCTCTCACCCCTCAGAGAAAAAGGGAGCATCATGCTGTCTCTCGAGAGGTCGTCTGGTCAGGGGTAGAAAGTGATAGAGCAAGAAAGAGAGAGAGAAAGAAGAGACTTTTACGTGAAGAACACTTAATAGATTGAGAGTGAAAAAAATAACATGCAGGAATCCTGGCTTTGTGAGAGAGGCTGGGGGCTCCACTTGTGTTCACTCCTGGTTCTTCCTCTCATACGCGCTCTCTTTCTCTCTCGCGCTTTTTTTTCTTGGTATGGGGTACAGCTTGAGTTGTTCCATCTCCCTCTGGTCTCGGGGTGGGGAGGCAGGACTTCCCCCTCTCGCCTCTGTCCTCTCTCTTTTCTCTCGTTCTGTTCTTTCTGGAGAGGCAGACAGGGCACATTCCTCAGGGAGGCCCAGGCGCCCTTTTCTGACACGTCTCAGAAATACACCCCTCCCTACATCCCCCCACCCCCTCTCCCTCTATACCACAGCCTTCCCTCCCTCCACCATTCCCCCATCCATCTCTCTAACCCTCTTACCCACTCCCCTTATGTTACATCTACCTGCCTATAGGGACTCTCTCTTTCTCACACACCCTACACTTCTACACTTTCACTCCTCTCACTACCTAGGGCTGGGTGGTATACAGTATTTCACCTTTTGCCCTTAGAACAGACTTGATTTGTCGGTGCATGGGCTACAAGGTGCCGGAAGCGTTCCATAGGGATGCTGGTCCATGTTGACGCCAATGCTTCCCACAATTGAGTCAGGTTGGCTGGATGTCCTTTGGGTGGTGGACCATTCTGGATACACACAGGAAAATGTTGAGCGTCAAAAACCCAGCAACGTTGCAGTTCTTGACACACTGAAACCGGTGCGCCTGGCACCTACTACCATACCCCGTTCAAAGGCACTTCAATCTTTTGTTTTGCCAATTCACCCTCTGAATTGCACACATACACAATCCATGTCTCAAGGCTTAAAAATCCTTCTTTCACCTGGATTTACTTGGTGAGTCTGTGTCATGGAAAGAGCAGGTGTTCCTGATGTTTTGTAGATGTTTTTGTAGATACCGGTATTTATGGACCAGTTTGGGTTTTTACTGTACCTTTTATAACGGTATTTCAATGTTTGGTTTGTTAATGTGATACACTTCTGCCATTTGTAACGTCCGTTTTTTTTCTCTCTCCGGTCTCCCTCTTTCTTCATGCCACTTTCCACACAGACAAGTAATTAAAATTGAGAAATTAAACACCGGAGTGATAGATGTGCAGAAGATGAATGTGCAAGTAGAGATACTGGGGTGCAAAGGAGAAAAAAAATATGGGGATGAGGTAGTTGGATGGGCTATTTACAGATGGGCTATATACAGGTGCAATGATCGGCAAGCTGCTCTGACAGCTGATACTTAAAGTTAGTGAGGGAGATATGAGCCTCCAGCTTCAGTGATTTTTGCAATCCGTTCCAGTCATTGGCAGCAGAGAACTGGAAGGAAAGGCAGCCAAAGGAGGAATTGGCATTGGGGGTGACCAGTGAAATATACCTTCTGGAGTGTGAGCTACGGATGGGTGCTGCTATGGTGACCAGTGAGATATATCTTCTGGAGCGTGTGCTACGGATGGGTGCTGCTATGGTGACCAGTGTGCTCAGATAAGGGGGACTTTACCTAGCAGAGACTTGTAGATGATCAGGAGCCAGTGGATTTGGCGACAAGTATGAAGCGGGGGCCAGCCAATGAGAGCATATAGGTCGCAGTGGTGGGTAGTAAATGGGGCTTTAGTGACAAAACGGATGGCACTGTGATACACTGCATCCAATTTGCTGAGTAGAGTGTTGGAGGCTATTTTGTAAATGACATTACCAAAGTCAAGGATCGGTAGTATAGTCAGCTTTACGAGGGTATGTTTGGCAGCATGAGTGAAGGATGCTTTGTTGCGAAATAGGAAGCTGATTCTAGATTTAATTTTGGATTGGAGATGCTTAATGTGAGTCTGGAAGGAGAGTTTACAGTCTAACCAGACACCTAGGTATGTGTAGTTGTCCACATACTGTCCACAAGTCAGAACCGTCCAGAGTAGTGATGCTGGACGGGTGGGCAGATGCAGGCAGCGATCGGTTGAAGACAATGCATTTAGTTCTACTTGCATTTAAGAGCAGTTGGAGGCCACGGAAGGAGAGTTGTATGGCATTGAAGCTCATCTGGAGGCTAGTTAACACAGTGTCCAAAGAAAGGCCAGAAGTATACAGAATGGTGTAGTCTGCATAGTGGTGGATCAGAGAATCACCAGCAGCAAGAGCAACATCATTGATGTATACAGAGAAAAGAATTGGCCCAAGAATTGAACCCTGTGGCACCCCCATAGAGACTGGCAGAGGTCCGGACAACAGGCCCTCCGATTTGACACACTGAACTCTGTCTGAGAAGCAGTTGGTGAACCAGGCAAGGCAGTCATTTAGCAACCAAGGCTGTTGAGTCTGCCGATAAGAATGTGGTGATTGACAGAGTCGAAAGTGTTAGCTAGGTCGATGAATATTACTAGTATTGTCTTTTATCGGTGGCGGTTATGATATTGTTTAGGACCTTGAGCGTGGCTGAGGTGCACCCATGACCAGCTCGGAAACCAGATTGCATAGAGGAGAAGGTACGGTGGGATCTGGTCGGTGATCTGTTTGTTAACTTGGCTTTCGAAGACCTTAGAAAGGCAGGGTAGGATAGATATGGCTCTATAACAGTTTGGGTTTAGAGTGTCTCCCCTTTGAAGAGGGGGGTGACTGTGTCAGCTTTCCAATCTTTGGGGGATTTCAGACGATACGAAAGAGAGGTTGAACAGGCTCGTAATAGGGGTTGCAACCATTTCGGCAGATCATTTTAGATAGAGAGGGTCCAGATTGTCTAGCCTGGTGGATTTGAAGGGGTCCAGATTTTGCAACTCTTTCAGAACATCAGCTATCTGGATTTGGGTGAAGGAGAAATGGGGGAGGTTTGGGCGGTTGCTGTGGGGGTGCAGGGCTGTTGACCGGGGTAGGGGTAGCCAGGTAGAAAGCATGGTAAAAATGCCAGGTAAAAATGCTTACTGAAATTCTCAATTATTGTGGATTTATCGGTGGGGGGGGGGGCTCTTATTCTCTATGTACTTTACATTCCCAGAATTTTAGGGAGTTTGTGCTACAGGATGCCAATTTCTGTTTGAAAAAGCTAGCCTTAGCTTTCCTAACTGCCTGAGTATATTGTTTCCTATATTCCCTGAAAAGTTGCATATCGCGGGGGCTATTCGATGCTAATGCAGTACGCCACAGGAGGGTCAAGGGCAGTCAGGTCTGGAGTGAACCAAGGGCTATATCTGTTCCTGGTTCTACATTTTTTGAATGGGGCATGCTTATTAAAGATGGTGAGGAAAGCCCTTATAAAGAATAACCAGGCATCCTCTACTGACGGAATGAGGTCAATATCCTTCCAGGATACCCGGGTCAGGTCAATTAGAAAGGCCTGCTCACAGAAGTGTTTTAGAGGGAGTTTGACAGTGATGAGGGGTGGTAGGTTTGACCGCAGACCCATTACGGACGCAGGCAATGAGGCAGTGATTGCTGAGATCCTGAAGACAGCAGAGGTGTATTTGGAGGGCATGTTGGTTAGGATGTTATCTATGAGGGTGCCCGTGTTTACAGATTTGGGGTTGTACCTGGTAGGTTCATTGATCATTTGTGTGAGATTGAGGACATCTAGCTTAGATAGTAGGACGGCCGGAGTGTTACGCATGTCCCAGTTTAGGTCACCTAACAGTACGAACTCTGAAGATAGATGGGGGCAATCAATTCACATATGGTGTCCAGGGCACAGCTGGGGGCTGAAGGTGGTTTATAACAAGTGGCAAAGGTGAGAAACTTGTTTCTGGAAAGGTGGATTTTTAAAAGTAGAAACTCAAATTGTTTGGGCACAGACCTGGATAGTATGACATAACTCTGCAGGCTATCTCTGCAGTAGATTGCAACTCCGCCCCCTTTAGCAGTTCTATCTTGTCGAGAAATGTTATAGTTAGGGGATGGAAATGTCAGGATTTTGGTGGCCTTCCTAAACCAGGATTCCTACACGGCTAGGACATCCGGGTTGGCACAGTGTGCTAAAGCAGTGAATAAAACAAACTTAGGGAGGAGGCTTCTAATGTTAACATGCATGAAACCAAGGCTTTTACGGTTACAGAAGTCAAAGAATGAGAGCGCCTGGGGAATGGGAGTGGAGCTAGGCGCTGCAGGGCCTGGGTTAACCTCTACATCACCAGAGGAACAGAGGAGGAGTAGGATAAGGGTACGGCTAAAGGCTATTAGAACTGGTCGTCTTGTGCATTCGGAACAGAGAGTAAAAGAAGCGGAAGAATAGATTCAAGGCAAAATGTACAGGCAAGGTGTGGTAGGATGTTAATACAGTGGAGGTAAACCTAGGCATTGAGTGACGATGAGAGAGGTTTTGTCTCTAGAGACACCATTTAAACCAGGTGAGGTCACCGCATGTGTGGGAGGTGTTTGTGCAACAGTATCTTCTAAATCAAAGAGGAATAGGTGATGCATGAATATGTTAGCTACATGAAGTAGCTAAGAGAAAACATTTAATGTAGTCAAAGATTATAGGGTCCCCTAGGAAACACTGACCAATACTTTGGTTCCTACCCTGTCACAATAACTCCTCCCTGGCTTTCTGAGTTCGTTGTCATGTCAAACACTGTATTCAAAGTGCCCACTATTATAATCTAACTATACAATTTGAATAATCATTATATTTCCATGATTTCAACAGTTCACACAAGCCGCAAGTCAAATAGTAATTGCAATATTTGGTTAAAAATAAATAAATGTTTTGCCTACATTGTGCAGTCCTAAATTGCAGTCTGAAAATGATCAAATTAGTGCATGAAATGCATTTTATTTTTGAAAATGCTGAATATAATTTTGGGTTTAAGTTTAATTGAACAGTATAGAACAATCAGAATAGAGAAAGACACATTGAAATGACAGTGTATGTGTTGCCATCATAGGGTCATGAATAACTCATAAAGCAAAATGAAAGCACACTTTTATAATTGAAAAACAAAACACCATCAAATACCATCATTTAATATCACATAATATCCCAAAATTGGGATATTATATTTTGGCCATATCGCCCAGCCCTATCAATACCCTGCGACTTGCTGCTCTGACCAAAAAGAGAGTGAAAGAGAGTGAGAGAGAAAGAGAGAGAGGCCGTGGAGGGGTTTGACGGCTGGAGATGGCTGTGATTTTTCCCAGGCTCCCAAGGGGCCCGGGGAGAGACGGCATTGTATTCTGACAACGCCGCCTGTGAAGAGCACTGTGTGTGTGGGTGTGTCTCATGATTTTGCATGTGGAATATCACACAATTTCACATGTGTAGTTTCATGTTATCAAATTAACTTCATATAACATAACATGATCACATGAAAACACACACTTCACATGTGATCACGTGAAATTCATGTGGTTTTTCTGTAAGGGGTGTGTTTGCATGTGCGTGCGTGTGTGTGTAAAGAGGCTCAGTGGTTCCTCTCTAAACAGGGTGTTTAACCACCTACACTGCTCTGTACTTCAGGCGGATGAGGAGAATAGAGGAGGTGAGGAGAAAAAGGGAAAGAGAGAGAGACAGGGGGAGAAAAGAGGTATTTAAGGTATAGATGTGATATCAAAGGACCATGCAATGCTTACTGGCACGGAACTCAGATCTGGGCTGGAGAGGGGGGAGTGGGGGGTATTGAGTGGTGATGACAGGAGAACACAAATACACAGATCACTGTTCTACTCTTCATGGAGCAAAAGAGAAGGAGAGAGAGAGACAGACAGATGTAAATATATCCATTCCATCATGGTATGATAAATTAGATACACAGTAGAGATTCTGACGAGACCGACTGTAACTCCAAGAACTAGAGGAATGGTTGAGATTCTCTTCCGTCAAGCAGAGAGGGCGCGAGAGAGGAAGAGAGGGAAAGTGAGACAGAGGGAATGAGAGAGGAAGAGAGGGAAAGAGAGACAGAGGGAATGAGAGAGGAAGAGAGGGAAAGAGAGAGAGTGAGAGAAGAAGAGAGACAGATGGAATGAGAGAGGAAGAGTGGAAAGAGAGAGACAGAGAGAGAGAGAGGAAGAGAGGGAAGAGAGGGAATGAGAGAGGAAGAGAGGGAAAGAGAGGGAATGAGAGAGGAAGAGAGGGAAAGAGAGAGACAGAGAGAGAGAGAGGAAGAGAGGGAAGAGAGGGAATGAGAGAGGAAGAGAGGGAAAGAGAGAGACAGAGAGAGAGTGAGAGAAGAAGAGAGGGAAAGATAGAAAGCGAGAGGCTGGTATGTTTGAGGTTGGTAAGGCATATAAGGGAGGAAATAACCACTGCATACACACACAGACACGCAGGTGCAACAACACAGAAAAAAAGAGACGGGCCACAGAATAAAGAACTACTTGTGTGAGGTACGGTTGAGGGTTTGTATCCAGTGCTGGAGGTTTCAGAGGAAACAGAGGGAGGATGCAGTCAGAGAACCAGGGAGAAGGTAGAAAGAGAAAAGATAAGAGTGGAGAAGTACAAGTTCTCTTCATTTACATAATCCACTCTCATTATAACCACTATAGTTACTCTGCTGCTCTTTTCATATAGGGGCCTCAACTCAAATAATGTTATCCTGTTTATAGGCCTATCTACAGTATGTGTGTGTGTGTGTGTGATGTCACTAGTCTGGCAGTATAGAGAGCCAGGGAGGAGGAATTTGGGGATCTGGGATAACGGGAAACAAATGTGGGTTTTCAGCCAAGGAACTCCAGGAAGCACGGAAATTCTATCTGATACAGTGGCTAGGGGAGGGGAAACACTGACGCACCAGGGGGAACTAAAACAGCGCAACACCAACCACATCACGCTATTGTGTCACCAACCTTGAAATAAAACACACAAGTGATCACACATACACAAGCTTGTCCACACAAACCCACACCAATAAATAGTGTTTTTCAGTTATCAAATGCAAACACACACACACACACACAGACACACACACACCTTAATGAAACAAGTCGTTTCTCCAGTGGATAGAGTGGAAATGAAGTGAAGATGATGCAATTTGTCACATAGTTAAAAGCTTCCAGGGATCTGACTGCAATAAGATGGACATATATTTTATTTGCCATCTATATGTCAGCACGTCTTCTCAACATATTGGGAGAATCAGAATTACATCATGTAAACGACTGTACATAGTGCTTCTAAACAATAATAATATATGTTGCACATCTGTTGGGTGTTAGACAACTACTCAAACACACACAGGCGCACAAGCACAAACAACTGAGCATGTAGTGCACACACACACACACACACACACACACCTGTTGCTGCTGGAGGTGCAGTAGGTCCACTGGGCTGATCTCCCCGTTGTTGTCTCCGTTGGACCCGCCTTCTCTCCCTCCCCCGCCATCCAATTGGCTGCTGAGGTTGCTGACTCCGTTCTGATTGGAGGTCGTAGTTCGAATGGTCTCAGAGGCTGATTCCACCATCATCACGTGGCACCTGGGAGGGAGGGAGGAGAAAGAAAGACAAACAGAGATTAGGTGACGGTGAACGAATGCAGCCATGGGTCAACGAACAACGCAGAGAGAGCGAGAGAGAGAGAGAGAGAAAGAGAGAGAGAGCGAGAGATAGAGAAAGAAAAGTGAGATAGAGAGAGAGAGGACACAGTGTTGCTCACACACAGATTTGACATGTTGGGCCAGGGGTGAGGGGATGGGGGTGAGTGAGAAGGTGATATATGTGTGAAGGGGGACCAAAGGTAAGGGGGGAGGAGAGGGCTTAAGAGGACAAGGGAGGAGGGAAGGAAGAGGGCAGCCTGAGGTTTGGCCTGCAGGACTAATGTCAGGGAGGGGCTGCAGGGAGGGGAGATGCTTCAGTGTGATTTGAGGTTGTCAGCTGATGTTGCGGTGAACCAATACAGTTTGTCCTTTACACCACATACTCATGACTAAGCAACACATATACAGCCTTTTGTTTTTCCACATATATTCTATTAGCAGCACACCCAGCGATCGCACCTGCTCTTGTCTTGGAGAAAAATAAAACATTAATTCTCTCCGAAGGCAGGTGGAACACACATACAGACACACATGGTTTCTCACACAACGGGCGGAATGCCTCCATATGGAATGTTGTGCCCCCCTGGCAGAAGCAAACACAGAGAAAGTTTATTTCTAAAACTGGTTGCAGAAATCAGAGATTGGGCTCATCATTAACAGTTCACAGGCCCAGCTCATCTGAAGATTGTTGTGTTTTCCAAACGTCTCTCTTGTTCCTTCACTTTCTCTCTGTTTCTGTCTCTCCTTCCCACTCTCCCACGCTCACGCTTTCTCTTAACGATGGCAAATACATCCCCGCTCCCTGTGTTTGCGAGCTTTGTATTTTCAAAAACAACAACAAACTCAGGAGGGGCGCGTTTTGTTGTGTTTGTCGAAGGAGAGCGTTCTAATTAGAGGGACCCTAAGAACACGCATCAAACATCCTCCCCTCAAAGACAACCCTACTCTGCGCACACACACACACACACACACACACACACACACACACACACACACACACACACACACACACACACACACACAGCATCTCTGGTTATTGTCAAAAGTTGTGCTTTTTGACAGACAGCTAATGGAGTTGTGTAGCTCTTTAAGCCTTGTCTCTATCTCTCAATTAAATTAAAGGGGCTTTATTGGCATGGGAAACATATGTTAACATTGCCAAAGCAATTGAAATAGATAATAAACAAAAGTAAAATAAACATTAAATAATGAACAGTAAACATATTACTCACAAAAATTTCCAAAAGAATAAAGACATTTCAAATGTCATATTATGTCAATATACAGTGTAGTAACGATGTGCAAATAGTTAAAGTACAAAAGGGAAAATAAATAAACAGAAATATGGGTTGTATTTACAATGGTGTTTGTTCTTCACTGGTTGCCTTTTTCCTGTGGCAACAGGTCACAAGTCTTGCTGCTGTGATGGCACTTCGCCCAATAGATATGGGAGTTTATCAAAATAGGTATTTATTTTTAAATTATTTGTGGATCTGTGTAATCTGAGAGAAATATGTGTCTCTAATACGGTCATACATTTGGCAGGAGGGTAGGAAGTGCAGCTCAGTTTCCACCTCATTTTGTGGGCAATGTGCACATAGCCTGTCTTCTCTTGAGAGCCAGGTCTGCTTTCTGCAGCCTTTCTCAATAGCAAGGCTATGCTCACTGAGTCTGTACATAGTCAAAGCTTTCCTTAAGTTTGGGTCAGTTACAGTGGTCAGGTATTCTGCCACTGTGTACTCTCTGTTTAGGGCCAAATTACCTTCTCGTTTGCTCAGTTTTTTTTATTAATTCTTTCCAATGTGTCAAGTAATTATCTTTTTGTTTTCGCATGATTCGTTTGGGTCTAATTGTTTTACTGTCCTAGGGATCTGTGGGGTGTGTTTGTGAACGGGACCAGCTTGCTTAGGGGACCCTTCTCCAGGTTAATTTATCTGTAGGTGATGGCTTTGTTATGGAAGGTTTGGGAATCACTTCCTTTTAGGTGGTTGTAGAATTGAACGGCTCTTTTCTGGATTTTGATAATTAGCGTTTATCGGCCTAATTCTGCTCTGTATGCATTATTTGGTGTTTTAAGTTGTACACAGATAATATTTTTTGCAGAATTCTGTAAGCAGAGTCTCAATTAGGTGTTTGTCCAATTTTGTGAATTCTTGGTTGGTGAGTAGACCCCTGACCTCACAACCATAAAAGGATTTTTATTCATCCTAAATGGTATGTCAAATTTTATGTTCATTTTGATGGCATAGAAGGCTTGTCTTACCTTGTCTCTCAGATTGTGGAAGTTACCTGTGGCGCTGATGTTTAGGCCAAGATATGTATAGGTTTTTGTGTGCTCTAGGGCAACGGTGTCTAAATGGATTGTGTATTTGTAGCCCTGGCAACTGAACCTTTTTTGGAACACCATTATTTTTGTCTTACTGAGATTTAGTGTCAGGGCCCAGGTCTGACAGAATCTGTGCAGAAGATCTAGATGCTGCTGTAGGCCCTCCTTGGTTGGGGACAGAGCACCAGATCATCAGCAATCAGCAGACATTTGACTATTGTCAAAAGTTTGGACACACCTACTCATTCCAGGGTTTTCTTTATTTTTACTATTTTTTACATTGTAGAATAATAATGAAGACATCAAAACTATGAAATAACAGACATGGAAACATGTAGTAACCAAAAAAGTGTTAAACAAATCAAAATATATTTTATAGTTGAGATTCTTCAAAGTCGTCACCCTTTGCATTGATGACAGCTTTTGAGTCAACGAGGGGCACAATCTCTGGCTTTTGTGTGTCCTCAGTGGATGTGTGGGGGTTGTCAGGAGAGCTATCAGGGGACCTGACAGGGGGGCTGTTAGGAGGAGGTGGGATTATTGTCTTTTATTTTTTGGCTTCAGAAGTCGGTTTAGACTGAACATTACTCACTCAGTGTTGTGTTGGGTGGTATTTACAGGTTCTGCTGTGTTTGTTCTGCAGGATTTGGTATGTTAGAAGTTTTGTTTTTGATAGTCCTTGGTAGTAATAGTCCATTCAAGTAATTTTGTCCAAAAATCAAGGTTTTAGGTCTGGAATTTTGATTTGGATTGAAGGTTTTGATGTTAAGGTTAGTATCCTGTGAAAAAAAGTCCTTCCTGTGAAAAAATTCAAGTTTAAGAACTCAATACCTCTCTCTCACTCCCTCCCTCTCTCTCTCTCTGTCTGTGACATGAAGACAGTTATGTGTGGCCAGTAGTCTCCCCCCCTCCCTCCAGAACAGGTATAGTAGCTGATCCTATGCTGTGCTGAGTGCATTAGAAGGTCTTTAAGGGTCTTCAGGCACAGATTGAGTTTCCTCTAGACTGTACAGCTCATTGACTTCATCCCACAGCAGACGCTTCATACGCCTCTCTAACCATGAATCACTGTCTACTAGCTATCACTGCCTCTCTCTCTACCGCATACCTCCAGGAGAGGAAGAGATAGAGAGGAAGAGAGAGAGAGTTTGCAGAGAGAGTATGGAGGTGAACGAGGGTTGAAGGAGGGACCTGTCACTTTTATACAGGTAGACACACGCGTACGCATGAACAATCACACACACACACAGGGCTGTGTGGTACACTATGGTGCTCTAATGGGTGTGTACTATGTCATATCCTGTAATGGGTGTATATAGCTATAGTAATAGGAGGTCAGAGGAGAGGCACAGGCATAAATCTACCTTTGATTAGAGCTGCGAGACAGACAACGCAGCACACACACATCGCTTTAAGTGTTTCTGGCAGAGCAGAAGAGCTTCCTGTGCAGAGGCCTGCCCTGACCTGTTACACACACACACACACACACACACACACACACACAAAACCCCCTGCAGCTGAACCCCTGACCTGAGCGAGAGCAGGAAGAGGCATTCCCACTACCCTGGAGAGAGGGAGGGATGGATAGATGGAGGGAGGGAGGAAGAATGAGGGAGGGAGAGAAAAGGGAGGAGGTGTACAGATCAGAGAGATCCATTATGTGTTTGGGATAGATGGGGAATAAAGTGTTCTTCTCCATTTTAGTTGGGATGGAGGATAAGAATGGGACTTGGACTGAACATGCCACAGATATAGGACAGCGAGAGAGAGAGAGACAGAGAGAGAGAAAGAGAGACAGACAGAGAGAGACAGAGAGAGAGACAGAGAGACACCCTGCTAGAGTAATATACGCTAACACACACTTCTCTCTGTTTCTCTCTCTAGTATGAGCAGGTCCTAATGTGTAATTGATGAAGCTGGGTGGATCTTCCAATATGTCCTGTTGCTACAGGTAGCTGCTGCAGCGGCTCCTTAGTAAGAACTAGGGTTGCAAAGCTACCAGTCATTTACCAAAGTTAATGGAATCATCTGAAATGTTGTTAATTAACAGGTCATCTTTGGTCATTTATACTTGAATGACTTAAAACAAAAGTATTCATATAAAGTATTAACTTGATCTATTATAATTTGATATTTTATCTATCACATGGTCTATCCACTAGACCAGAGCTCTCCAACCCTGTTCCTGGAGAACTGTCGTCCTGTAGGTTTAAGCTCCAGATCTAATCTATTGCGCAGGTGTTTGTAATAACTATCTGGTTGATAAACTGAATCAGGTTAGTTACAACTGGGGTTGGAGAGAGATTCTGCAGTAGTTCTCCAGGAACAGGGTTGGAGAGCCCTGGTCTAGCAGATAGACCATATGGTTCAAGAGAAAACAGCCTCAATGAAAGAAAGAAAAAAGCATCTAATCAACAATGGCATTATTTTCAAATAACTCTGCAACTCATTCAACTATTGAAAATGTTCACAACTGCCAGCAGTTCAACACCAAAATTTTTAAAACAGACATATTGACATAAGTAAAAATAAATAAATAGAAGTCTATAAAAAATAATATAAAGGATATTTAATGCTTAAATCCTTTATATTAAACACCAAAGGTTTTCCCTATATTGAAGGTTTATATTTAGGATAATGTTTTACAGCTTTGTAATTCAATGTTTATTTAAAATCATATTTATTTTATTATTTTATATATTTTATGTGATAAGGCCACACACAGGGCCAGAGATAATTACAGACACCTGTGATAATCTGAAGTACACAAAAAGGCCAATAGATGTCCTCTTACAAAGGTAAAAATAACTTGAAAGCTAAAAAGTTCCCATTAATATACCCTCCCTTTACAACCCTAGTGAGAATCTGCTAAAAGGCCTTGTACAACGCAGGGAGGAGGAGACAGGTGCATCTCACCCGCAGCCACTGATAACCCTGTATGAGTGATCAACACTCATAAGATGGTCATCAGATCAAGTCTGGTCTCCCAGCCCTATCCCTCCGTAAGGCTCTTTCCTGTCCTACGACAATACCAGGATCACTGGCTAGCTGTCTGCGAGCAATGGAGACAGGACAGTATCCTTCCAGAACTTTCTCTTCATTATCATAAGTCTCTCTCACACACACACTGTCAGACACATTCTCTCGGGAGGCAGACAGGTTGTTGACAAACTGGTTAAGATTTGCAGCTCCAGAACAGGAATGAGGTTTTAGTCAACTACACACATCACAGCTTGAAGTAATACAACAGTACTGACCACTAGAACCAATAAGACACCAATATGCTGTTCCAATACACTACAACAACATATTACAACAACACACTATGTGATAGTACACACTGTAATTCCCCAGCTAACCCCTGCTCCAAATCCTAACCCATTGTCAGTGTTTATTTATTGCACCTTAATCTTTCCATTAATCTTTCCCTCGCTTTTCCTCTTTCTTTGTCTTCTTCTATCTCATCCCTTGTTCCCTTTCAGGACAGGTTGAGATGCCTCTCTGTGGCACATCTCTGATTGGCTCTACTCCTGCACACCTGCAGTCAACTCCTCCCCCTCCCTGTGTGTGTGTGCACTAGTAGTTGTGTGTGTATATGTGAAGTGTATGCGTGTGTGTGTATGGATGTCTGTGTGTGTGTGTGTGTTTACAGCAGCTTACTGGGTTATTAAGTCTTTATCATGTTAAGCCTCATGTGGGAATATTTATACTGCTCCCTGAATGCCTGTTTCCTCGCCTTGCATCAGCTCCCAGGAACGCTGCTTATTAATACAGGGGAGGAGGAGGGAGGGGTGTGGGGGGAGTAGGGTCTGTGCCAACACATCTCCACATCTCTCTCTGTCTGTCACTCTCTCTCTATCACCACACCGGCTCTACCTTTTTCAGTCTATGCCCCCTTCTCTTTCTATTTTTTTCTCCTTATCTGTCTCCCCCTCTCTCTCCTTCAGGCCACTGAAACAGAGCCCCTCAGTGGAGTGTGCAGATTACAGTTCTGCTCTACTACAAACATACAAACTGAAACTCATTCACGCGTGTGTGTGTGTGTGAGCACGCGTACTGGATCTGGAGTCTGAGGTTCACTAGAGCATCTCTAACCCTGGTAAATATAAACGCCACAGCATTTAGATAACCCAGTCACCCAACTCATGCAGATAATACCATAAACACACTCTCACTCAAACACTAGTCCCTAAGGGCAGCTAGAAAAAGACACATTGAGAACCTACCACCAGCATGAAGACTGCTCTGCTCTCCAGCATTCTGCTGTGTTGTCAGGCTTCTTCTATATTTTCTTAAACAGAGTGTGCATTCCAGAAATGTCTATCTAAAATAAACAAACAGCTTTGTGTTTGAATGCGGTTTTCTCTACTCTTGAGACCTGTATGTGTATGTGCGTACATGCGGGTGTGTAGATAAATGAATGCCGGTTCTTTGTTTGTTTGAGTCACCAGAGGAAGGACAGGGTGTGTTTATGTGAGCTAAACCGCAGGCCAGAGGGCAGGTGTCTGTATGTGTTTGTGTATATGTGAGAGAAAGAGAGAGAATAGTGTGTCCATATGGGCTGTCTCTGGCCAGTAAACCTGTATTTCCCTTTCTGCCCTGCACTTCCTCTGTACCCTGCCTGTCCCATCACCATCAAAGGCCTCAGGCTTCCCTCTCACGTCCACTCAGCCTGCTGATCCTCCCTCACCTCTCCACTCTCCTCCCCCTGCTCCACATTAGGACAGGCTGGAATGTTCTGACAGTAAAGGAAAGATCCTTGCTTGAAGACTGCTTAGCTGGGCACTCAACCATTCCTCTTTTATATGGGGGGGGGGGGGGGCTCTGGGGATACACAGAGATGCACGCATGGACACACACACAGGCTCTCTCCAGCCATGGCACACTGCTCCACTTGGCATTATTTTTCTGTGTGTGCTCAACCACCCAGAAGACCAACGCTGCAGCACAGTCAACTACCTCTCCTCCCTGCTCCCGTCCTCCTCTCCTCTGTCAATGGGAATAAAGAAAGGAAGAGGAAAAAGAGAATATCTGCATGGCATTTTTGAGCTACTGAAGATTAGCTTCAATAAAAGAAGATGAGGTCAGAGGAAAGCAGAAATCCCCAAACACACACTTGGCCAGGTACTCATCCACTCACTCCCTCTTTCATTATTCAGACATCGCTCTCTCTCCCCCTCTCTTCTTTCCTCATCTGCTACAGAGTGGATATCCCTTCATTCAGCCTAGCTGTCTCTTTAGCGAGTTGATTGGTTGCTAGCAGCCATATAGCTGCAAGCTAAAGACCAACGCTAGCTGTCTCAGGCTGCACCGGCCCCTCTCCAACACTAGCAAGTTAGCCTTCAGCGCACGGCTAGCTAATGCTAGCTATCACAGGCTCTGTTGGCTTATAACCATTGCTAGCAGGTGAGCTGAATTAGCTGCCAGACAGACAGGAGTTAGCAGAGAGCTTCGGGTCAAGGGTTTTAAGGCCGGCTGGATGGCTTCAAAGGGCCTCAGGCCTAGAGAGACAGACTGTCCTGGCCTCTTCCTTACCCAGCTGATTCAGTCTAACATAAAAGGTCTTTCTATAAACTAGTGTACCAGTGAGGATTTCCTACACTAGACAACTTGTTTCAGCAGTTGATAAGTTTACATGAATATATAAGGGGGATCATAGTTCAATCATTCAATGAAATTAAAGTTGATTTAAACCTATGTTTAACCCTTTATCATGGTTGGTGTTTTGACAGATTTGACCAAAATGGTGTGACATAAAACATGAGCTTTCTGTCCTTGCTGTTATGGCTGTGTAAGTTGTTTTTATGTCATATATTCATCATTAATCAGTTCAATTAGACATTGAACTTGAACCCTGTAATAATCCTGGATCTAGCTGTTGGACAGCTTTTTGTATAGACATCTCAGAAATGTAGTGTAACTATGTCTCCTTGTGCTGAAAACAGTTTCATGGACACACACATCCAAAATGATGTATGTGATTGCAAAATGGAATGCTTCTAACCAAAAGAGTCACCTTACCTTAATACTTCAAACTTAAATCCTAGCTGTCATTAACATGATTCGTCAGTAATTATGCATAATATTGGCTATGCATTTGGTGTCCAGCTGATTAGTTAAGCGTGATATTTTCACACATCATCATCTGAACCAGGAAGTTTATTTTTCTGAATGACAGTCAAGTAACGAACAGCTGTTGTGATAGCGCATGTGATGTAACAACCTCTCAAGTCCTGGGAAAAAAGTGTTCACGAGGAATGTCAAGAATATCTTGGTGTCTCATTCATTATGCCAGTGAAGACAGTTGTGCCTGGATCAACATTGGACCTAACATCTAACATCCCTAGCTAACGGATGTTGATCAGTCACAGTCAATCGATGTTTGAAAAGTCATAGTCAATCGATCAATAATATAATAAAACTCTTTGCAACATTTTTTAAATTTAATTTACAATCTGTAGAAACTATGAGAATAGAAATGTTGGTAGCTTTTGTGAAACATCACAGCACAGTTGAAAAATACAGTATATGGCAAATATAAATCAAATATGGATAGTGTTAAGAGATCGATGGGAGGGGTTGAGTGAAGCTGAAGGTTGGGACTTTAAAATAAAAAGATAACTAATGTAACATTTTCTGTGTCCGTAAAATGTAGGTTCAGAATTTTGTGGATCAGCACAGTTGAAAAACATATGGAAAATAGGAATCAAAACTGGATGGTCTCAGAGATAGATGGGGGGTTTGAGGGTAGCTGAAGGATGGGACTGGATGGTCTCAGAGATAGATGGGAGGGTTTGAGGGTAGCTGAAGGATGGGACTGGATGGTCTCAGAGATAGATGGGAGGGTTTGAGGGTAGCTGAAGGATGGGATTGGATGGTCTCAGAGATAGATGGGAGGGTTTGAGGGTAGCTGAAGGATGGGATTGGATGGTCTCAGAGATAGATGGGAGGGTTTGAGGGTAGCTGAAGGATGGGATTGGATGGTCTCAGAGATAGATGGGAGGGTTTGAGGGTAGCTGAAGGATGGGACTGGATGGTCTCAGAGATAGATGGGAGGGTTTGAGGGTAGCTGAAGGATGGGATTGGATGGTCTCAGAGATAGATGGGAGGGTTTGAGGGTAGCTGAAGGATGGGATTGGATGGTCTCAGAGATAGATGGGAGGGTTTGAGGGTAGCTGAAGGATGGGATTGGATGGTCTCAGAGATAGATGGGAGGGTTTGAGGGTAGCTGAAGGATGGGACTGGATGGTCTCAGAGATAGATGGGAGGGTTTGAGGGTAGCTGAAAGATGGGACTGGATGGTCTCAGAGATAGATGGGAGGGTTTGAGGGTAGCTGAAGGATGGGACTGGATGGTCTCAGAGATAGATGGGAGGGTTTTTGGGTACCTGAAGGATGGGACTAAAAACAAACAAAAGACAACTACTGTAAATATACTGTGTCCGTAAAATGTATATAATATGTATAAGCTGGTAGTAGAAGGCTAAGTTTTTGTCCATTAGTTTACTCAATTAGCAGAAGGTGGTGGGGTGAGGGAAAAAAATAAAATAATATATATATATATCAGTACAAGTCAAAAGTTTGGACACACCTATTCATTCATTATTTTTTACTATTTTCTACAATGTAGAATAGTAGTGAAGACATCAAAACTATGAAACACATACCGAATCATGTAGTAACCAAAACATATTTTAGATTTTAGATTCTTCAAAGAAGCCACCCAATGCCTTGATGAAAGCGTTGCACACTCTTGGCATCCTCTCAACCAGCTTCATGAGGTAGTCACCTGGAATGCTTCTCCAACAATCTTGAAGGAGTTCCCACATATGCTGAGCACTTGTTGGCTGCTTTTCCTTCACTGAGGTCAGGTGATTGTGATTGTGGAGGCCAGGTAATCTGATGCAGTACTCCATCACTTTCCTTCTTGGTCAAATAGCCCATACACAGCCTGGAGCTGTGTTTTGGGGTCATTGTTCTGTTGAAAAACAAATGATAGTTCCACTAAGCGCAAACCAGATGGGATGGCGTATCGCTGCAGAATGCTGTGGTAGCCATACTGGTTAAGTGTGCCTTTAATTCTAAATAAATCTCTGACAGATTCACCAGTAAAGTACCCCCACACCATCACACCTCTGCCTCCATGCTTCACGGTGGGAAACACACCGTGGAGATCATTTGTTCACCTACTCTGTGTCTCACAAAGACACGGCGGTTGGAACCAAAAATCTCAAATTTGGACTCATCAGACCAAAGGACAAATGTCCATTGCTCATGTTTCTTGGCCCAAGCAAGTCTCTTGTTCTTATTGGTGTCCTTCAGTAGTTGTTTCTTTTCAGAAATTCAACCATGAAGGCCTGATTCACGCAGTGTCCTCTGAACAGTTGATGTTGAGATGTGTCTGTTACTTGAACTCTGTCAAGTATTTATCTGGGCTGCAATCTGATGTGCAGTTAATTGCCGATTTCTGAGGGTCTAATGAACGCATCCTCTGCAGCAGAGGTAACTCTGGGTCTTCCTTTCCTGTTGCGGTTCTCATGAGAGCCAGTTTCATCATAGCTCTTGATGGTTTTTGCGACTGCACTTGAAGAAACTTTCAAAGTTCTTGAAATATTCCACATTACTTTAAGACATTCCTGTCTTAAAGTAATGATGGACTGACATTTCTCTTTGCTTATTTGAGGTGTTCTTGCCATAATAAGGACTTGGTCTTTTACCAAAAAGGGCTATCTTCTGTATACTACCCCAACCTTGTCACAACACAACTGATTGGTTCAAACACATTAAGAAGGAAAGAAATTCCACAAATGAACATATAACAAGGCACACCTGTTAATTGAAATTCATTCAAAGTGACTACCTCATGAAGCTTGTTGAGAGAATGCCAAGTGTGCAAAGCTGTCATCAAGGCAAAGGGTGGCTACCTTGAAGAATCTACAATATAAAGTATATTTTGATTTGTTGAACACTTTTTTGGTTACCACATGGTTCCATATGTGTTATTTCATAGTTTTGACGTCTTCACTATTATTTTATAATGTAGGAAATAGTAAAAATAAAGAAAAACGCTTGAATAAGTAGGTGTGTCCAAACTTTTGACTGGTACTATATATATACAGCTGATCTATCCCCCCCCAAAAAAGGGGAAAACATAGTTTGCTAGGAATGTCTAGAATGTGCCTTGTTCATTATGTGGGTGAAGACAGCTGTACCTGGATCCACGTAGGATCTAATATCCCGAGCTAATTGATATTGATCATCTGTTGTTGTCTGCTTGATTTACAGCAGGTCCTCTTTGGATTTAACAGAGAGAGCATTAAGGTAATACATGTATGTTTTCATATGTTTTTGTGGCTCGGATTGGACACCAAGTATACTGTGAGTGTAGGATAGACTATTGCGCAACACCCAAAGCTATTCATGTGAATTATTCTGGAGATAATGACAACAATATAATCTGCTAATGAAATAACATGACAAATACATGTTGTTTTCCATGTTTCACCTGCAATTTTAAACAATAAAAGGGGCTTGAAGTAGTCTACTTGAACTTGAATTGGGAGCTCAGAAATTCAAGTACTGAAATAGGTCTCCCCTCCCTGTGTCTCCCCCTCCTCTCCCCTGTGTCTCACCCTCCCCTCTCCTGTGTCTCACCCTCCCCTCTCCTGTGTCTCCCCCTCCCCTCTCCTGTGTCTCCCCTTCCCCTCGTCACCCTCCCGTCTCCTCCTCCTCTCCCCTGTGTCTCCCCCTCCCCTCTCCTGTGTCTCCCCCTCCTCTCCCCTGTGTCTCCCCCTCCCCTCGTCTCTCCCCCTTGTCTCCCCTCCCCCTGTCTCTCCTATAGGAGAGGAGACTTGTGAGGAAACATGCTTCATTGCGAACCGTCACAATAATAATTTACTATAGTTAAAGGACAAATATAATGATCAAGGCCAGGGACTGAACTGACAGAGAAGGGAGAGGAGAGAGACAGAGGAGTAGGGATAGAGAGAGAAGTAGCGGAGGAGGGACAGGCAAAGGGAGCCAGCTAGAAGAGGTGTGTGCCTTGAACTGAAGGAGACAATAATAAAAAGTTGATATTAAAAAAGAACATGCACCGACCCACAACCTAGAGTCTGGACTGACCATATGGTGCGTGGGCTTTCTGAGCATGTGTGTGGGGGTGTGTGTCCGCATGTGAGTTTGTGGTTCTTTGAAGACAAAGTCCCTGTTTGCCGAGGCCATAAAGATTACAGCTCTCAGTCAGGTGGGCTTAGGAGCCATAGGTAAACACACACCACATTCCACACAGATGAGATCACTCTGTGTGTGTGAGTGACCCAGGCAAACATTCACTCCTTCCTCAACCCCGACCCCTCTTTTTAGAGTGCAGTAAGTGATTTACCAGTTGAAATAGACTGCTAGAAGCCCAGATAGCATATTTGGTTCCATGGAAGTTTTATTTTATCTTTATTTAACTAGGCAAGTCAGTTAAGAACAAATTCTTATTTTCAGTGACAGAACAGTGGGATGTTCAGGGGCAGAACGACAGATTTGTACCTTTACAGCTCAGGGGTTTGAACTTGCAACCTTCCGGTTACTAGTCCAACGCTCTAACCACTAGGCTACCCTGCCGCCCCAAAGTTTTCCTGGAAGGTTTTATTAAAGAGAACGTAAATTATAGACTTTTTGAAGATAATTAATTAATGTTCTGAGAACATGTTTCAATAAGACTTTTAATAACACTGCTAGCTTAGGTTAACCGTTTTGAACTCCAAGCACAGAATTTTTTTTGTAGCAGTGTCAATCCTATGATCTTCTGTTCTCTATCCATGGAAACAGTTCACTGCACCACCAGGATGGAGCTAGCATGCTGTATCTTTTTTAAACATACAGAGCTGTTGATTTGAGTCTATTCAAACACACCCCATTTCAAAGGAAACAAGTACTCATTAAGATCAGGTGTGGCCAATTAGTGGGCCAACACACCTGAACACACTTAACAAGATAGAGGATAGAGAAATGTTTGTTGACGCTGCGAATGGAATGTGTATGTTCTTAAATAATATTCTTAGAATATTCTTTGAACGTTACTAATATTTTGTTGTGTTTTTTTATGTTAAGTTTCTTAATGGTCTGAGAACCCGACTTTAAATAGAACCAGGAGGAAACCTGCAGAAAACGTTATGCTGAAGTACTGAAATACCCACTTAAGAAACATGGTTCACAGAACGTTATGTGTTAGCTGGGAGTGGTGCTCTCCACACACACACACACACACACACACACACACACACATGAATGAATGCACACACACAGCTACACACAGACAAATATTTGGAGAAGGAGCAGGCCTCTCACACACCTCATTTATCTTAGGTAAAATCACGAGTCCTACACTCTGAAGAATTGAGGGTTATTAGTGTGAGCGTGCATGTGTGTGTTGTGTGTGTGGAATGTGAATGTGTGCAATGTGTGTGTGAGGAATAAGGGTCAAGACATCGGCCGGTTGAACATCCTCTTGTGATCATGAGAATGAATAATCCCCTCTCTCTCACCCTCTGCCCCCCCCTCTCACCCTCCCTCCTTTTCCAGTATTAGGGGGTAATAGCAGGGTAAGGGCAGGCTATGACAGTCTACAGTGTTAATACCCAGATTGTATTTAACATGTCAGAACAGAGGTTAGGGAGCGGGGTAGAGAGGGGGAGAGAGAACAGAGGTTAGGTAAGGGGGGAGAACAGAGGTTAGGGAGGGGGTAGAGATGGGGAGAGAGAACAGAGGTTAGGGAGGGGGTAGGGAGGGGGAGAGAGAACAGAGTTTAGGGAGGGGGTAGAGATGGGGAGAGAGAACAGAGGTTAGGGAGGGGGTAGGAAGGGGGAGAGAGAACAGAGGTTAGGGAGGGGGGTAGAGAGGGGGATAGAGAACAGAGGTTAGGGAGGGGGTAGAGAGGGGGAGAGAGAACAGAGGTTAGGGAGGGGGGTAGAGAGGGGGAGAGAGGTTAGGGAGGGGGTAGGAAGGGGGAGAGAGAACAGAGGTTAGGGAGGGGGTAGAGAGGGGGATAGAACAGAGGTTAGGGAGGGGGTAGGGAGGGGAACAGAGGTTAGGGAGGGGGTAGAGAGGGGGAGAGAGAACAGAGGTTAGGGAGGGGGTAGGGGGAGAGAGAACAGAGGTTAGGGAGGGGGTAGAGAGGGGGAGAGAGAACAGAGGTTAGGGAGGGGGGTAGAGAGGGGGAGAGAGAGCAGAGGTGGTTTCTTTATTACCATCAGAAACCAGCTTGCGCGCCACTGAGCAATTAGCAGCTAGGTCCTACGAGACGCCTTTATTAGAATGACCTTCAGATGGAGCGAGAGAGAGGAATAGAGAGAGAGAGAGAGATAGAGATAGAGGGGGATGTGGGAGAGGTGGGTGAGTTAGAGGGATGGCTATACGGGTGAGAGGGTGGGCAGGGAGGGGGGAAGAGGGGGAAGAAGAGAGGGATGATGCCTAAGACAGAGGAGTCAGCTGGTCTGAGGACAGAGGAAGGTGTGATTGTGAAGAAGAGGAGAGGTTAAATGGAGGGCCACGTGGTACTCCATCAAAACGGTTATCCACATCTCTGTGACGCCAAAACAAAATTATACTTATTACACTGTGAACACGAAGAGTGATAAAAATTAGGGAAGCAAGAAAGCAATGAAGGCAGAAAAAGTCAGAAAGAAAGAGACAGATCCTGACGTGTGTGTGTGTAGTTTGTGTGTGTGTGTGTGTGTGTGTGTGTGTGTGTGTGTGTGTGTGTGTGTGTGTGTGTGTGTGTGTGTGTGTGTGTGTGTGTGTGTGTGTGTGTGCATATTACAGCGTCGGAGAGTAACAGGTGTCACATGAATCAAAGGACTGACAGAAGATGGGTGGTACTGAAGCATCCTGTATTAGAGAGCGGCTCGCTCCCATCGCCTGTGTGTGTATGTGTTTGTATGTGTCACGCCTGTCAAAGTGTGTTTGGTTTTGTTTATCTCTGAAGAAAGCTCTTATAAAATAGAAGGCTTCCAAACCAAACTGAATCCCCCTTTGTTTCAGGGTTAAACGTCTGCCTGCTTGTTGTCTAAGTAACTGTCACATTAGTCTGTCAGGAATAAATGTGTTTTTTATAAGTGTTGTCACAGCCTTTCATATATTCAACATATCTCTCCATGTGGAATAAGCAGTGTGATATGATATTTTCCCCCCAGTGCAATACAAGGTTTGCTGTATGAATGGATCACTTGTGTGAAACATTGAGTTAGCCTTCTCTCAGCCTTGTGGAATCATCAGATCGTTGCTCCTGAAATGACTACATCCCTCTGCAAATATTGACCTGGATATCCTACACATTCCACTGTGGCAACTCCATAAACTTAATTACGCAGATGGATCAACCCTTCATTATTTGAGTAGGAATACTATGTACAATTCTGGACATTTAGCTGTTCTTTCCCCCATTGTGGAAACGAAGCTGGACTCAGCTATATTAATTCATGTAACTGTGCTCGTCAAATGCCTGAGGCAAAAACGGATTTTTATTTAGCAAATCAAAATGGTTACGAGGTAGTGAAAACAAATACACAGATTCACCTGGAAAACTGACTCCATAAAGTGCTGAAGTGGGATTTAAAAAACGAGGACGTAAAATGTTTTAATAAACGGACATGATATAATTTTATTCATCTGCTTTCAAGTCGGTCACTTTGCATTTCCCAGTTAATTAATAGATTGGATCTGAGAGGGTTTAATCAAATATAATTGAATAAGTCCGTAATAAAAACAGGGCAGACTTTAAAGGAGACATGCGGGGAATGATAGCATGTCCACTTTTCAAATTAATTGAATTTTAGTACTTTTGAACTTGGTCCAAGGCTTCACTGCACTAATTAATTCACACACCACATCCAAAAAGTGGCAGAACAAGATGATATCTCTCTCCCCCCCCCACACACACACACACACAACACTATTCCCTCTGTTTTTTACACCTCAAAGGGGAAAAAGCAGAACAACCAGACATACTCAGTAGTGACAGTCTATATTGTTATTCTGGTAATTGTTAGTTTTCTATTGCATTTCTCCATGTTTTTGTCTTTTGGGACAAAACTAAAATATTAATACTTTCTAAGGCGGTTCTCATTGAATAAAAAAAATGTCTCTTTTATCATTTAGAAGAGAAAGAAAAATCTTTGTTAAAGTGATATGCATGCTAATTAATAGGAGTAGAGAGAATACCGAGAGAAGTACTACTAATTTGAAATCTACTAATATTAATAGAATAATTGATGGTGCAATATAAATAAATGAATAGAGTAATTCATTTGAAAATGGGATGCCGTCAATTCAATTGAGAAAGGACATTAATTTCCCTGCTGAGGCCTTTATCACAAGAAGCAAAGAAGCGAAGGAGAGAAAGACAAACTAAACATGCACTGTTCACTTTTAAAACACATTAATATTTCACTTTGCCAATTGAAAATTCACCAAGAACAACTTGTATTGCATGTCTTGTGATTTTCATTTGTACTTAAGAAAATAGTATTTTTTTGAGGATGAAATAGCGGCCACGCTGTGAAACGTTGGCTTATATCGTTTTTAAATCAGAACCCACACCCATCCTCTTCACCCCAATCATTTACCATAACGCGATGGGAGAGAGAGGGGGAGAGAAAAAGAGAGAGCTAGGAAGAGGAGTGGACTATGTCATTACCATCCGTATTACTCTTCATTAAAATACCCACATCAAAAAGAAATAGCACTGCAAACAGTGTGTGTGTGAGCACACGCCTGTCCGTATGCAAAAGTGACAAAAAAGAACAATATAATTGGAGAAATGTATGCAGTAATAATAGGTATTCACAAAATGATAATTCATATTAAACAGGGAGCATAAAGCCAGCCTCATTTGCATGTTTTAGATTATATGCATTTGAAAAGTAATTTCCGCGGGGCATATGAATGACATTAATTCCCGCGCGGGTTCTGCTATAGACCTCAAACTATCAAACACTCAAACATTTAACAGATGAAAAAAAGTGCCTGGTGCGTTGGCAAGAGGAGATTTCAAGGTTAAAGTATTTGAATGTGATTTTTAAAGTTCTGTCTTGATTTGTTTAAAGTAGCTCCTCGCCTAGTTAAGAGTTCCATTAACTGGGAGTCGGGCCGAGGCTTGGTTTAAACTGTGTTCTCTCTGTGTGTGTGTGTGTGTGTGTGTGTGTGTTTCCCTTCGTACCAGCTAGAGTCACTGCTCCTCCTTAACCACCTCCATTTCCTCAGTAATAACCCTGGCTAACTATGTCTGACTGTCTGACTCACAAGCTACTGGATGTGTGTGGACCTGGTGTCCTGCTTTACTGGACAAACACATACTAATTGAAAGCCCATTACAGACCAACACTAGACCTGACTAAACTGAGACTAAACCCAGGCTCTGGCCCTGAGGAAGATGACTGCATGAGACATGAAGAAGAGAAGGAGAAATAGTAGAGGAAAGAGGAGAAGAAACGGAGGAAAGGAAAGAGGGAAAGAGAGAGAAAAGAAAGATGAAGACAGAAAGAGAGAGTGTGTATAAGAGAGCGGATCCCTTTATACCAGCGTCCATTAGGATAGAGAGAGAGGGGGAGAGACAGAGGAAGACCCCAGGGCAGGAAACAGTGTGAATGTGTGCCTGGCTGCAGTGGAAAACGGGCCACAGACACACAGCACTCCACATTCTTCTCCTATTAGAGAATCTGCTCTCCAGCCACACTGACTCATTACTGTGTGTGTGTGTGTGAGTCAGGCGTATATCGGAGCGACCAGACAGCACACACCATCAAGATGTCCCCCACCTGTTAGTCTACGTTAGTCTTGGCCCACATACAAAGTAGGGAGAGTTGTGAGAACAGGGGGGAGAGGAAAGAACAGACTAGACAAAACAAAGAGAAGAGAAAAGACAACATGATGCATGCCTGTTGTTTGTGGTTGGTGTTACATGTGTAAACACGGCAGCCAGCTGGGAATATGGGAGTGGATGCTGACCTCATTAAGACTAGAAGGCTCCTGAACCACGGCTTCACATACTGTATGGAGGAACACTTTGCTTCATAGACAATTATAACAACCACGACTAAACACACACACACGAAAAACCGCAGCACAATGTAAACACACACACACGCGTGATATAAATGGCTATTCGCTAAACAACAGTAGAAAACACACACGCATGGTTCTCTCTTTTACAGGTCTTCTGCCTATAGGACAGATAAACAGAGGGAGCATAGAGAACAATGATTCAAGAGGAGGAAGATTGGACTTTTATAGCATTAACTGGTCTCTCACTCCCCCCCCTCCCTCTGTCACTCTGCCCCCCTGCTTCTCTTTTGTCTGTGGTGTCTAAGCACTCTCAGTAATGAGGAGCATTTCAGTTAGCAGACATCAGACGAGAGAGAGATGGAGAGAGCGAAAGGGGGGAGGAGGGGAGAGGAGAGAGCGAGAGGGGGAGGAGGGGGGGAGGAGAGAGCGAGAGGGGGGAGGAGGGGAGAGGAGAGGAGAGAGTAACTAGGGGCAGTAAAAGTGGGCTAATTGGGGTCTGGGAAACGTGTTTGTTTTTTTCCTTGTTCTTTTTTCTCCAGTAAGTCACTGCAGATCTGTTCATCTCAACCACACCAGGAGTCACTGCAGATCTGTTCATCTCAACCACACCAGGAGTCACTGCAGATCTGTTCATCTCAACCACACCAGTAAGTCACTGCAGATCTGTTCATCTCAACCACACCAGGAGTCACTGCAGATCTGTTCATCTCAACCACACCAGGAGTCACTGCAGATCTGTTCATCTCAACCACACCAGGAGTCACTGCAGATCTGTTCATCTCAACCACACCAGGAGTCACTGCAGATCTGTTCATCTCAACCACACCAGGAGTCACTGCAGATCTGTTCATCTCAACCACACCAGGAGTCACTGCAGATCTGTTCATCTCAACCACACCAGGAGTCACTGCAGATCTGTTCATCTCAACCACACCAGGAGTCACTGCAGATCTGTTCATCTCAACCACACCAGGAGTCACTGCAGATCTGTTCATCTCAACCACACCAGGAGTCACTGCAGATCTGTTCATCTCAACCACACCAGGAGTCACTGCAGATCTGTTCATCTCAACCACACCAGGAGTCACTGCAGATCTGTTCATCTCAACCACACCAGTAAGTCACTGCAGATCTGTTCATCTCAACCACACCAGGAGTCACTGCAGATCTGTTCATCTCAACCACACCAGGAGTCACTGCAGTTCTGTTCATCTCAACCACACCAGGAGTCACTGCAGATCTGTTTATCTCAACCACACCAGGAGTCACTGCAGATCTGTTCATCTCAACCACACCAGTAAGTCACTGCAGATCTGTTCATCTCAACCACACCAGGAGTCACAGAAGATCTGTTCATCTCAACCACACCAGGAGTCACTGCAGATCTTTTTATCTCAACCACACCAGGAGTCACTGCAGATCTGTTCATCTCAACCACACCAGTAAGTCACTGCAGATCTGTTCATCTCAACCACACCAGTAAGTCACTGCAGATCTGTTCATCTCAACCACACCAGGAGTCACTGCAAATCTGTTCATCTCAACCACACCAGGAGTCACTGCAGATCTGTTCATCTCAACCACACCAGGATTCACTGCAAATCTGTTCATCTCAACCACACCAGGAGTCACTGCAGATCTGTTCATCTCAACCACACCAGCAGTCACTGCAGATCTGTTCATCTCAACCACACCAGGAGTCACTGCAGATCTGTTCATCTCAACCACACCAGGAGTCACTGCAGATCTGTTCATCTCAACCACACCAGGAGTCACTGTAGATCTGTTCATCTCAACAACACAAGGAGTCACTGCAGATCCGTTCATCTCAACCACACCAGGAGTCACTGCAGATCTGTTCATCTCAACCACACCAGGAGTCACTGCAGATCTGTTCATCTCAACAACACCAGGAGTCACTGCAGATCTGTTCATCTCAACCACACCAGGAGTCACTGCAGATCTGTTCATCTCAACCACACCAGGAGTCACTGCAAATCTGTTCATCTCAACCACACCAGGAGTCACTGCAGATCTGTTCATCTCAACCACACCAGGATTCACTGCAAATCTGTTCATCTCAACCACACCAGGAGTCACTGCAGATCTGTTCATCTCAACCACACCAGCAGTCACTGCAGATCTGTTCATCTCAACCACACCAGCAGTCACTGCAGATCTGTTCATCTCAACCACACCAGGAGTCACTGCAGATCTGTTCATCTCAACCACACCAGGAGTCACTGCAGATCTGTTCATCTCAACCACACCAGGAGTCACTGTAGATCTGTTCATCTCAACCACACCAGGAGTCAACCACACCAGGAGTCACTGCAGATCTGTTCATCTCAACCACACCAGGAGTCACTGCAGATCTGTTCATCTCAACCACACCAGGAGTCACTGCAGATCTGTTCATCTCAACCACACCAGGAGTCACTGCAGATCTGTTCATCTCAACCACACCAGGAGGAAATAAAAATGAAAAGAGGATTATATTATTAAGACATAATTCATGACGGGTTGAAAGATGCCTTGACACCAACACAACTGTGCGCACACACACACAAACATTCACACACACACAAAAAGAGTTCCAAACAGCATTACATCTGTTAGTGGAGATTAGCAGTTCATGATGTCAGATCTGACAGTGACACAAACTTCAGTAATAACATCTCTATGTAAAGACACTGGAGATAAGCTGCTTGGAGCTTGCCTAGCATAGTCTCACATCACATTCACGTGACTCTAAACCAAGCTAAAGCACCACCTCACCATGCTCTATCAATAAAAGTATAAATACAGAGCATTAATTGACACACACATAAGAAACTAACATGGCAGATCAATGTTATGAGCAATTTGGACAAACTGCTGCTAAGCGCACACCTCCCTGGGCTCAGATCGTTCAGCTAATGGAGGAGTCTGCTGTGGCCTCTGAGGCCCTTACTGACCAAACAGGCCCTGAGGTTTATACCCCTCTGTCTCTCTCTCTCTCTCCATCCCTCCACCCAGGGGTTATGTTTTCAATTAAAAACTGTGATTTCTTACTGTTGGACATAGGAGAGCTTGTATTCTGTGCATGTGCGTGAAAGGCACAGCTTGACCGTTTCAAGCCTGTGTGAGATACTGAGGGGGAGAGAGAGGTAGAGAGGGGGTAATCTCCCTCCATAAACGTGTCTGCTATCCCTCACAACAAACCTCTGACTTCTAATTCTGCTCTTCCCATCATCTGTCTTCTTTAATAACAGTGAAAAAACTGCATGAAAAAAAGAGATGGAAAAAACCTGCATATTTGTCATTTCTGATTGTTTACTTTTCTCACAGCAAATAGATTTTTACATCTTCTTTTCCTGGAAGCGCTGTGCTCTGGGCTCGCCTGCCAGGCCTGTCTGGCTCTGGGACAGGCTGCTAGGCTAGGCCTGTCTGGTTCTGGGACGGGCTGCTAGGCTAGGCCTGTCTGGCTCTGGGACGGGCTGCTAGGCTTGTCTGGCTCTGGGACGGGCTGCTAGGCTAGGCCTGTCTGGCTCTGGGACAGGCTGCTAGGCTTGTCTGGCTCTGGGACGGGCTGCTAGGCTAGGCCTGTCTGGTTCTGGGACGGGCTGCTAGGCTAGGCCTGTCTGGCTCTGGGACGGGCTGCTAGGCTAGGCCTGTCTGGCTCTGGGACAGGCTGCTAGGCTAGGCCTGTCTGGCTTTGGGACGGGCTGCTAGGCTAGGCCTGTCTGGCTCTGGGACGGGCTGCTAGGCTAGGCCTGTCTGGCTCTGGGACGGGCTGCTAGGCTAGGCCTGTCTGGCTCTGGGACGGGCTGCTAGGCTCGGCCTGTCTGGCTCTGGGACGGGCTGCTAGGCTCGGCCTGTCTGGCTCTGGGACGGGCTGCTAGGCTAGGCCTGTCTGGCTCTGGGACGGGCTGCTAGGCTAGGCCTGTCTGGCTCTGGGACGGGCTGCTAGGCTCGGCCTGTCTGGCTCTGGGACGGGCTGCTAGGCTAGGCCTGTCTGGCTCTGGGACGGGCTGCTAGGCTAGGCCTGTCTGGCTCTGGGACGGGCTGCTAGGCTAGGCCTGTCTGGCTCTGGGACGGGCTGCTAGGCTAGGCCTGTCTGGCTCTGGGACGGGCTGCTAGGCTAGGCCTGTCTGGCTCTGGGACGGGCTGCTAGGCTAGGCCTGTCTGGCTCTGGGACGGGCTGCTAGGCTAGGCCTGTCTGGCTCTGGCTCTGGGACGGGCTGCTAGGCTAGGCCTGTCTGGCTCTGGGACGGGCTGCTAGGCTAGGCCTGTCTGGCTCTGGGACGGGCTGCTAGGCTAGGCCTGTCTGGCTCTGGGACGGGCTGCTAGGCTAGGCCTGTCTGGCTCTGGGACGGGCTGCTAGGCTAGGCCTGTCTCCAGGCTTTATGATCTGGCTCTCAGGGGGACTTTTAAAGCTTTCAACTCTAAAGTCATTTCATATGATACAATACCGCTTTTGTCCAAACCACCTATGTTTCTCTCACTCACTTACTTGCTCTCTCTCTCTCTTAAATCTCTTGCTTGCATTCCTTTTTCTTCCTTCTCCTTTCTCTAAGTTGAGTGTATGTCGTAAAGATGCAGGCTTTCCCCTTCTCTTATTTCTTGCCCATGCGTGTTAGCCTACAGAACAAAAGGTAGACTTGTTGCATCATGACAGCCTGACTATCAAACTGAGATGACGTGCCCTTCTAGAAGCCTTTGAAGACATGCAGTAGTGTTTATGTATTATAGCTGGGTGGAGAGTTGTGTTGGGGTTGTGTGTTGGTTACTGTGATAGGTTGCATCAGGCAAATCATCCAAGAGGCATAGCTAGAGGAGAGGAGAGGACCTCCAGTGTAGCTCAGTGCCAAATTAGCCCTAGGTCCAGGAATAGAATGTAGCAGGCTAAAGGGTAGACCCCAGTAGGGAGCAGAGAGGAAGCCTCCAGTAATAGCATGTTTGGAAGGACCAACCCAAACAAGCAGCCAGGGCATGGCAGGGCTATAGGAGCAGAACAGACACTGTTTTGGTGTGCTTTAGAGGAACACACACATAAAGATACATCAAGCTATTCTAATAGTCATAGTCACCACAGATGTGAATTCACATTCATAAAGTGACTATGACAGTTGTCTCAGTGTGCAGGGCTCTAAAGCACTCCAGCGAGGCACTAATGCATGTGTGCTAGTTATCCATGTATGTTTCTAAATACTGTGAAGTGATGTAGCACAGAGACTTTCCTGCTACTCTCCATATTCACACTAATGAGAGAGAGCAGACTGAGAAACCCCCACCTTCACTTCCTAATTACTCCCAAAGGAGTAACACACGCACACACACACACACACACGCACACACACACACACACACACACACACACACACACACACACACACACACACACACACGCGCAGACACACGCACACACACACACACACACACACACACACACACACACACACACACACACACACACACACACACACACACACACACACACACACACACACACACACACACACACACACACACACACACACACAGTGAAACTCTTCTAAAGCGGCTACATTTCCATCTGATATTTAAATGTGTTCACCTGTTGCAGAGTGAGAGATAGTAATAATATCAGCTCATCACGTTATAAACACTAGAGCTCTGCTAATTGGTGGAACCTCGCTCTCTGTCAAACACGCAGGTCAGTGTGTGTGTGTACATATGTATGTGACTGTGTGGACACTTAATGTGCATTTAGCAAACAAACATTAACACTGTTTGCCTTGCAATTAGAACCATGTGCAAGTGAATACTCTGTGGTTGATACAATACTGTGTAGCTGAACCCATTTTACATAGGTGTGTGTGTGTGTGTGTGTGTGTGTGTGTGTGTGTGTGTGTGTGTGTGTGTGTGTGTGTGTGTGTGTGTGTGTGTGTGTGTGTGTGTGTGTGTGTCAGGGCCTCTCAGGGTTGCTGAGAGTGTTGGTGATTTTACGACTGCACTCCTCCCCTGTGTCAACCAATTAACACCTTCCCACCCCCACCCCAAAACCCACAGCCCACCACCATGACAGGTGTGTGTGTGTGTGTGTGTGTGTGTGTGTGTGTGTGTGTGTGTGTGTGTGTGTGTGTGTGTGTGTGTGTATAAAGGGTCCATCTCTCTACTGTAATGGGGGGTTCTGCAGGGTCAATGGGTTTTATGGAGGCACTGTCAATCTCTTAACTGGTTTAGCATCTTTCGCCCGTAGCAGCACTTTTAATATAGGACTTTTCTAGATCCTAGCCCAGAGCTACTTTAAAAAGGCACGATACACCCATTCAGCAGGTTGGCACAGACGTGTGCACACACAGCATTCCCAATAGATTCATCTGAGTACACACACACACAGACACACATACTCATACAAAAGAGACTAGACAATCCTTGAAATCACACAATCATTTTGTGTGTGTGTGTGTGTGTGTGTGTGTGTGTGTGTGTGTGTGTGTGTGTGTGTGTGTGTTTGTGTGGGTTGCGGGGAACTGGGAGTGAAAGATACACACTCGCGTGTGCACACATACACACAAAGACACGCACAGACTACCTCCCTGCCCAGTATTTGTGGTGGCGGAACGCAGCTGGTAACATCTGGATGCATTTTAGCTGTGTTTACATTTCCAAAACGATGAAAAAATAGACACACACACACACACGGCCACACACACGGCCACACACACACACACACGCACACACACACACACACAGCCTGAAAAACAGGGCAGGTGCCAGAAGAGTAATAAATAAAGGAGACTGTTTAAACTCTAACGCTGTGTGCTCCTGGACACACACACACACACACACACACACTAGTCATTCCTCCCCATCGCCCTGCTCGAGCTCGCCTTTCACTAACACACACGGCGCCACAGCCCTGCTCCAGCAATAACTTAGGAAAACTGGAGCACTGCGAAAATATGAAGCAGCACAGGGCTGGAGAACAGAGGGGAGGGAGGAGGGAAAGGAAGGAAGAAAACGAGGGACAGATCAATGAAGACAATGGACAGACCTATGGAAGGTTTGGTGTGGGACATGTGATGGAGCTGTGAGTGTTGGCAGAGGTCTTTGTGTCTACCCCTCTCTTTACCTATCTCTCTCTCTCTCTCTCTCCCTCTCTCTCCCTCTCTCTCTCTCCCTCTCTCTCTCTCCCTCTCTCCACCCAACGTTCTGTTTCCTTTCCCTGTGTGTGTCGGGACCAAGGACACAGAAGAGACAGACAGACTAACCAACACCGCCATGCTGTTTTTCAACTTGTTCAGTACTACCACACGACCCACAGACCAGTACTACTACTCTACCACCCCACCCACCCACAGACCAGTACTACTACTCTACGACCCCACACACAGACCAGTACTACTACTCTACCACCCCACCCACCCACAGACCAGTACTACCCCACCCCACCCACAGACCAGTACTACTACTCTACCACCCCACCCACAGACCAGTACTACTACTCTACCACCCCACCCACACACCAGTACTACTACTCTACCACCCCACCCACAGACCAGTACTACTACTCTACCACCCCACCCACAGACCAGTACTACTACTCTACCACCCCACCCACACCAGTACTACTAGTACTACTACTCTACCACCCCACCCACAGACCAGTACTACTACTCTACCACCCCACCCACAGACCAGTACTACTACTCTACCACCCCACCCACAGACCAGTACTACTACTCTACCACCCCACCCACACACCAGTACTACTACTCTACCACCCCACCCACACACCAGTACTACTACTCTACCACCCCACCCACAGACCAGTACTACTACTCTACCACCCCACCCACAGACCAGTACTACTACTCTACCACCCCACCCACAGACCAGTACTACTACTCTACCACCCCACCCACAGACCAGTACTACTACTCTACCACCCCACCCACAGACCTGCTTATCACATCAGCTTCAAAATGGCCTCCCAATTACTGCCAACCACCCAACAACCGCTCTTACGCATACACTACCACGGAAATAGACCTGTTTCCACTAACTCATGCATACACATTACACACACACACATCCATTTTTCTTCTCTTAAATAAAGAAAAGACAAAAACAGTTGGATTTTGTTCAGTCTAATCAAAACAGAGACAGAATAGCCCTATTGGACTGACGTCATCTAACCCCAATACAGGCGCTGGGATCCAAACATGGCCTGGTCCATTCAAACACACACACACACACACACACACACACACACACACACACACACACACACACACACACACACACACACACACACACACACACACACACACACACACACACACACACACACACACACAGAGAGAGAGAGAGGCCTGTGCTGTGTTGGATGTAATTTCAGTGATTGATTATAATTTACCCGTGTAAGATGAAACCAAGAAGGCCAACGAGTGACCCCCTAGATCAAAACCAAACCAGCAATACTGGGGGTTGAGTAGCACACACACATCCACACATCCACACACTCTAAGCACGCTTTGTTAAGCCAGTTCATCCTCAGCAAGCTCTGTTCAATAGCTTGATACAATTCCATTTGGAAGTGTCTATAGTCCAGAGCTGTGTTCAAATACTCATACTAACCATACTATTTGTGGCGTAAAATGAGTTTATAATAGTATGCTTTTTTTTGTTGTTGTTTTTTTCTTCCCAATTTCGTGGTGTCCAATTGTTGTAGTCTTGTCTCCTCGCAACAACTTCCGTACGAGCTCGGGAGAGAAGAAGGTTGAAAGTCATGCATCACAAAAATACAAAGTATACAAGCAGTTGACACCATTTCTGTGCTTTTAGGGCCCATAATGCAATTCTTCAGAAAATGGGCGTGGCTTCACAACGTTTTAAGATTTGAAGAAAATTTCGGAAAATTTCGGAAAATTCAGCCAACGTCCAACGAGCGGATACAAATTCATTGTACACTTCAACTAAGACAGACAAAATGATTTTTAAAAAATACAGAAAATCACATTGTAGGATTTTTAATTTATTTATTTGCAAATTATGGTGGAAAATGAGTATTTGGTCAATAACAAAAGTTTATCTCAATACTTTGTTATATACCCTTTGTTGGCAATGACAGAGGTCAAACGTTTTCTGTAAGTCTTCACAAGGTTTTCACACACTGTTGTTGGTATTTTGGCCCATTCCTCCATGCAGATCTCCTCTAGAGCAGTGATGGTTTGGGGCTGTTGCTGGGAAACACGGACTTTCAACTCCCTCCAATGATTTTCTATGAGGTTTAGATCAGGAGACTGGCTAGGCCACTCCAGGACCTTGAAATGCTTCTTACGAAGCCACTCCTTCGTTGCCCGGGCGGTGTGTTTGGGATCATTGTCATGCTGAAAGACCCAGCCACGTTTCATCTTCAATGCCCTTGCTGATGGAAGGAGGTTTTCACTCAAAGTCTCACGATACATGGCCCTATTCATTCTTTCCTTTACACGGATCAGTCGTCCTGGTCCCTTTGCAGAAAAACAGCCCCAAATCATGATGTTTTCACCCCCATGCTTCACAGTAGGTATGGTGTTCTTTGTCCTACAAACACGACAAGTTGAGTTTTTACAAAAAAGTTATATTTTGGTCTCATCTGACCATATGACATTCTCCCAATCTTCTTCTGGATCATCCAAATGCTCTCTAGCAAACTTCAGACGGGCCTGGACATGTACTGGTTTAAGCAGGGGGACACGTCTGGCACTGCAGGATTTGAGTCCCTGGTGGCGTAGTGTGTTACTGATGGTAGCTTTTGTTACTTTGGTCCCAGCTCTCTGCAGGTCATTCACTAGGTCCCCCCCGTGTGGTTCACCGTTCTTGTGATCATTTTGACCCCACGGAGTGAGATCTTGCGTGGAGCCCCAGATCGAGGGAGATTATCAGTGGTCTTGTATGTCTTCCATTACCTAATAATTGCTCCCACAGTTGATTTCTTCAGACCAAGCTGCTTACCTATTGCAGATTCAGTCTTCCCAGCCTGGTGCAGGTCTACAATTTTGTTTCTGGTGTCCTTTGACAGCTCTTTGGTCTTGGCCATAGTGGAGTTTGGAGTGTGATTGTTTGAGGTTGTGGACAGGTGTCTTTTATACTGATAACAAGTTCAAACAGGTGCCATTAATACAGGTAACGAGTGGAGGACAGAGGAGCCTCTTAAAGAAGAAGTTACAGGTCTGTGAGAGCAAGAAATCTTGCTTGTTTGTAGGTGACCAAATACTTATTTTCCACCACAATTTGCAAATAAATTCATTAAAAATCCTACAATGTGATTTTCTGGATTTTTTTCCCACTCATTTTGTCTGTCATAGTTGAAGTGTACCTATGATGAAAATTACAGGCCTCTCACATCTTTTTAAGTGGGAGAACTTGCACAATTGGTGGCTGACTAAATACTTTTTTTGCCCCACTGTATTTTACTTTCCAAATAAACGTAATTTCCATGGAAATACATGGGTGGCCATGAGAAAGGACCCCCCATAGCGATCGACAATCAAGGATCGCTATGTGGCGCAATCGGGCGATGTCGGCTAGTACACAATGTTATACTAACAAAATAGCAAGGGGTTTCAAAGCAACAGTATCAACTGGTGAAGCTTTAGTACGCTCAACTGTAAGGGTACTGTTCGTTTACAGTATACTAAAATGAAGTAATAGTATATAGTATGTAGTATATTCTAATTAAGCATGTAGTATACAGTATGTTAGTATGGGTATTCGAACATAGCTCTGGTGTTTGTAAACCAGCGTAGTGAGCTGTGAGGGTCGTTCTAATGCCCAGTTAAAGAGAAAAGAACACCAAAGGTCAGTCAATTAAAAAGAAATGTGAACTTGAATGCTCCACACAAAGTGTCCTTGGGATCACAGTAATCCACTCAGGTATTCCCTTTTCCCATGGCTTACCCTCACCCCTGACACACACACACACACACACACACACACACACACACACACACGGGAGATTAATAGAGAGATCCCGTGGCACAGGGAGACTTCTGATGGGTTTAACATCAGGAACGATTGTTACTAAAGGGTGGCGAGTCACTCCTGAGAAAAAACAACACGGCCGCTGAAGTCAGATGGGCCGATCACATGACTACGGTATAGACCCATGGGAAACCAACGCAGTCACATTCACCACAATCTAGGGTTTAGAGCACCATTCAAGGCAACACTTTACATTTAGATATATTGTATAAATGGTTCATAAAGACTTGATATACTTATTTCCTAATATAAAGTTTATAGTAAACAGTTATAACTCATTGGTAGATATAGTGTGCTCGTGCAACTATTAGTTATTAACAGTGCATAAACTAAGCTACTTTAAAACCCTTAAACAATCATAAAGTATGCCTTAAAAGCACTACCAAATGTAATCATGTTTTTAGAACATCGACTGATAGCGTTTAGAATTTAGATCAGCTGTAAGAGGTTCCAAGTGATCAGGTAAAAGCATGTGTATCTCATTCAGGATACAAGACAATCACTGTTAAATACAGTGACCTCATTTAGAGCAGTTTACTCTGAAGGTGACAGAAGAAATTCATTTAATAATAATAATTTAGTAGGCTAGAATTCATTCCCATATTCAAATCTGTCTCAGTCTCAAAGCTGAACACCACTTTTCTTCTACTGCAATTTCACATCCAGAACTCTCACACAAGAGAACAAATCATTTCAAGTGTTGTCAGAATTGAAACACACAAAGGATGATGGTATTAAAAAGATAAAACGTATTCACTCTGTAGGTTGCTTCCTCCCCACAGGGCACAGACATCAGTTCAACGTCTAGTTCTCATTTAGATTTGGTTGAGTTGTCAACTAAAGTGAAAATGTACCTTTCATTGGATCTGGGTAAAACGTTGGGTGAAAAAAACACTAAATGCCATTAAGTTCATGACTTTCTGCAAATCCAATCAGTTTTCCACATGAATTCAACATTATCACATAGATTTGTTTGGTTAAGATGATATGGAAACAACGTTGATTCAACCAGTTTTTGCCCAGTGGGTCCTCTCCTCCATAGATCTCCCTCTTTTTCTCTCTCGTTCACTCGCTCCTGTGTTTCCTCTCTCAGGTTGCTGCCTGTTTCAATTTGAAACAAAACACAGAAATGACAGGAAGACACCAGAAACACAGAGCTGTGTTTATCAAGTCCTCTAATCATTACAATTAAAACAATATTCCTATACAGCTATTGTTTCATTTGCTGCACTCTTAAAAATGTCATGTCTCAGTTTGTTGTTTTCTTTAGTTTAGTTTAATTACAATTGAATTGCTGGGGGAAACCTACAGTTTACATTTACATTTGAGTCATTTAGCAGGCGTTCTTATCCAGAGCGACGAATAAGACCAATTAGGGTTAAGTGCCTTGCTCAAGGGTACAACGACAGATGTTTTCACCTAGTTGG
>NC_088217.1:37076452-37098952 GCF_036934945.1 Oncorhynchus masou masou
TGTGTGTGTGTGTGTGTGTGTGTGTGTGTGTGTGTCACTGAGTTCGATTGCCAACCCTAGCTGTGACTTCTCTCTCCACTACAGGAGAACACCAGGCTTCCTGACCTCTCTCTCCACTCCAGACCTCTCTCTCCACTCCAGGAGAACGCCAGGCTCCCTGACCTTTCTCTCCACTACACGAGAACGCCATGCTCCCTGACCTCTCTCCACTACATTAGAACGCCAGGCTCTCTGACCTCTCTCTCCACTACATGAGAACACCAGGCTCTCTGACCTCTCTCTCCACTACAGGAGAACACCAGGCTCCCTGACCTCTCTCTCCACTACAGGAGAACGCCATGCTCTCAGACCTTTCTCTCCACTACACGAGAACGCCATGCTCTCCGACCTCTCTCTCCACTAAAAGAGAACGCCAGGGTCTCTGACCTCTCTCTCCACTACATGAGAACGCCAGGCTCTCTGACCTCTCTCTCCACTACAGGAGAAGTGGCTAAAGTAAACTAATTGCTAAGTTAAACTAGTGGCTAAAGTAATCTAGTGGCTAAAGTAAACTAATGGCGAAAGTGGATAAAGTAAACTAATGGTTAAAGTGGCTAAAGTAAACTAATGGCTAAAGTGGCTAAAATAAACTAGTGGCTAAAGTAAACTAGTGGCTAAAGAAAACTAATGGCTAAGGTGGCTAAAGTAAACTAATGGCTAAAGTGGATAAAGTAAACTAATGGCTAAAGTAAACTAATGGCTAAAGTGGCTAAAGTAAACTAATGGCTAAAGTGGCTAAAGTAAACTAATGGCTAAAGTGGCTAAAGTAAACTAATGGCCAAAGTGGCTAAAGTAAACTAATGGTTAAAGTAGCTAAAGAAAAACTAATGGCCAAAGTGGCTAATGTAAACTAATGGCTAAAGTGGCTAAAGTAAACTAGTGGCAAAAGTAAACTAGTGGCTAAAGAAAACGAATGGCTAAAGTGGATAAAGTAAACTAGTGGCTAAAGTAAACTAATGGCTAAAGTGGCTAAAGTAAACTAATGTCTAAAGTGGCTAAAGTAAACTAATGGCTAAAGTAAACTAATGGCTAAAGTGGCTAAAGTAAACTAATGGCTAAAGTGGCTAAAGTGGCTAAAGTAAACTAATGTCTAAAGTGGCTAAAGTAAACTAATGGCTAAAGTAAACTAATGGCTAAAGTGGCTAAAGTAAACTAATGGCTAAAGTGGCTAAAGTAAACTAATGGCTAAAGTGGCTAAAGTAAATTAATGGCTAAAGTAAACTAATGGCTAAAGTGGCTAAAGTAAACTAATGGCTAAAGTGGCGGAAAGTAATTAATGGCAAAAGTAAACTAATGGCAAAAGTGGCTAAAGTAAACTAATGGCTAAAGTAAACTAATGGCTAAGGTAAACTAATGGCTAAGGTAAACTAATGGATAAAGGGGCTAAAGTAAACTAATGGCAAAAGTGGCTAAAGTAAACTAATGGATAAAGTAAACTAATGGCTAAAGTAAAATAATGGCTAAAGTGGCTAAAGTAAACGAATGGCTAAAGTGGCTAAAGAAAACTAGTGGCTAAAGTAAACTAATGGCTAAAGTAAACTAATGGCTAAAGTGGCTAAAGTAAACTAATGGCTAAAGTGGCTAAAGTAAATGAATGGCTAAAGTGGCTAAAGTAAACGAATGGCTAAAGTAAACTAATGGCTAAAGTAAACTCATGGCTAAAGTAAACTAATGGCTAAAGTGGCTAAAGTAAATGAATGGCTAAAGTGGCTAAAGTAAACGAATGGATAAAGTAAACTAATGGCTAAAGTAAACTAATGGCCAAAGTGGCTAAAGTAAACTAATGGCTAAATTGGCTAAAGTAAACTAATGGCCAAAGTGGCTAAAGTAAACTAATGGCTAAAGTGGCTAAAGTAAACTAATGGCTAAAGTGGCTAAAGTAAACTAATGCCTAAAGTAAACTAATGGCTAAAGTAAACTAATTGCTAAAGTAAACTAATGACTAAAGTGGTTAAGGTAAACTAATGGATAAGGTAAACTAATGGCTAAAGTAAACTAATGGCTAAAGTGGCTAAAGTAAACTCATGGCTAATGTGGCTAAAGTAAACTAATGGCTAAAGTAAACTGATGGCTGAAGTATACTCATGGCTAAAGTAAACTAATTGCTAAAGTAAACTAATGACTAAAGTGGCTAAAGTAAACTTATGGCTAAGGTAAACTAATGGCTAAAGTAAACTAATGGCTAAAGTAAACTAATGGCTAAAGTAAACTAAAGGCTAAAGTAAACTAATGGCTAAAGTGGCTAAAGTAAACTAATGGCTAAGGTAAACTAATGGCTAAAGTAAACTAATGGCTAAAGTAAACTAAAGGCTAAAGTAAACTAATGACTAAAGTGGCTAAAGTACATTTGTGGCTAAAGTGGCTAAAGTAAACTTATGGCTAAAGTGAACTAATGGCTAAAGTAAACTAATGGCTAAAGTAAACTAATGGCTAAAGTGGCTAAAGTAAAGTAATGACTAAACTGTCTAAAGTAAACTAATGACTAAGGTAAACTAATGGCTAAAGTAAACTAATGGCTAAAGTAAACTAAAGGCTAAAGTAAACTAATGGCTAAAGTGGCTAAACTAAACTAATGGCTAAAGTGGCTAAACTAAACTAATGGTTAAAGTAAACTAATGGCTAAAGTGGCTAAAGTAAACTAACGGCTAAAGTAAACTAATGGCTAAAGTAAACTAACGGCTATAGTAAACTAATGGCTAAAGTAAACTAACGGCTAAAGTAAACTAATGGCTAAAGTAAACGAATGGCTAAAGTAAACTAATGGCTAAAGTAAACTAAAGGCTAAAGTAAACTAATGGCTAAAGTGGCTAAACTAAACTAATGGCTAAATTGGCTAAAGTAAACTAATGGCTAAAGTAAACTAATGGCTAAAGTGGCTAAACTAATGGCTAAAGTGGCTCAAGTAAACTAAAGGCTAAAGTAAACTAATGGCTAAAAATAATGGCTAAACTAAACTAATGGCTAAATTAACGGCTAAAGTAAACTAATGGCTAAAGTAAACTAACGGCTAAAGGGCTAAAGTAAAGGCTAAAACTAATGGCTAAAGTAAACTAATGGCTAAAGTGGCTAAAGTAAAGTAATGACTAAACTGTCCAAAGTAAACTAATGGCTAAGGTAAACTAATGGCTAAAGTAAACTAATGGCTAAAGTAAACTAATGGCTAAAGTAAACTAACGGCTAAAGTAAACTAATGGCTAAAGTGGCTAAAGTAAACTAATGGCTAAATTGGCTAAAGTAAACTAATGGCTAAAGTAAACTAATGGCTAAAGTGGCTAAAGTAAACTCGTGGCTAAAGTGGCTAAAGTAAACTAATGGCTAAAGTAAACTAATGAATAAAGTAAACTAATGGCTAAAGTAAACTAATGGCTAAAGTAAACTAACGGCTAAAGTAAACTAATGGCTAAAGTGGCTAAAGTAAACTAATGGCTAAATTGGCTAAAGTAAACTAATGGCTAAAGTAAACTAATGGCTAAAGTGGCTAAAGTAAACTCGTGGCTAAAGTGGCTAAAGTAAACTAATGGCTAAAGTAAACTAATGACTAAAGTGGCTAAAGTAAACTTATGGCTAAGGTGAACTAATGGCTAAAGTAAACTAATGGCTAAAGTGGCTAAAGTATAGTAATGACTAAACTGTCCAAAGTAAACTAATGGCTAAGGTAAACTAATGGCTAAAGTAAACTAATGGCTAAAGTGGCTAAAGTACATTCGTGGCTAAAGTGGCTAAAGTAAACTTATGGCTAAAGTGAACTAATGGCTAAAGTAAACTAATGGCTAAAGTAAACTAATGGCTAAAGTGGCTAAAGTAAAGTAATGACTAAACTGTCTAAAGTAAACTAATGGCTAAAGTAAACTAATGGCTAAAGTAAACTAAAGGCTAAAGTAAACTAATGACTAAAGTGGCTAAAGTACATTCGTGGCTAAAGTGGCTAAAGTAAACTTATGGCTAAAGTGAACTAATGGCTAAAGTAAACTAATGGCTAAAGTAAACTAATGGCTAAAGTGGCTCAAGTAAACTAACGGCTAAAGTAAACTAATGGCTAAAGTTAAATAATGGCTAAAGTAAACTAATGTCTAAAGTAAACTAATGGCTAAAGTAAACTAATGGCTAAAGTAAACTAATGGCTAAAGTGGCTAAACTAAACTAATGGCTAAATTGGCTAAAGTAAACTAATGGCTAAAGTAAACTAATGGCTAAAGTGGCTAAAGTAAACTAATGGCTAAAGTGGCTCAAGTAAACTAACGGCTAAAGTAAACTAATGGCTAAAGTTAAATAATGGCTAAAGTAAACTAACGGCTAAAGTAAACTAACGGCTAAAGTAAGCTATGGCTAAAGTAAACTAATGGCTAAAGTAAACTAATGACTAAAGTGGCTAAAGTAAACTCATGGCAAAAGTTTCTAAAGTAAACTAATGGCTAAAGTAAACTAATGGCTAAAGTAAACTAATGGCTAAAGTAAACTAACGGCTAAAGTAAACTAATGGCTAAAGTGGCTAAAGTAATCTAATGGCTAAAGTGGCTAAAGTAAACTAATGGCTAAAGTGGCTAAAGTAAAGTAATGACTAAACTGTCTAAAGTAAACTAATGGCTAAAGTAAACTAATGGCTAAAGTAAACTAACGGCTAAAGTAAACTTGTGGCTAAAGTGGCTAAAGTAAACTAACGGCTAAAGTAAACTAATGGCTAAAGTAAACTAATGGCTAAAGTAAACTAATGGCTAAAGTAAACTAATGGCTAAAGTGGCTCAAGTAAACTAACGGCTAAAGTAAACTAATGGCTAAAGTTAAATAATGGCTAAAGTAAACTAATGTCTAAAGTAAACTAATGGCTAAAGTAAACTAATGGCTAAAGTAAACTAATGGCTAAAGTGGCTAAACTAAACTAATGGCTAAATTGGCTAAAGTAAACTAATGGCTAAAGTAAACTAATGGCTAAAGTGGCTAAAGTAAACTAATGGCTAAAGTGGCTCAAGTAAACTAACGGCTAAAGTAAACTAATGGCTAAAGTTAAATAATGGCTAAAGTAAACTAACGGCTAAAGTAAACTAACGGCTAAAGTAAGCTAACGGTAAACTAATAAAAGTAAACTAATGGAAAGTAAACTCATGGCTAAAGTAAACTAATAAAGTGGCTAAAGTAAACTAATGGCTAAAACTAATGGCTAAAGTAAACTAATGGCTAAAGTGGCTAAAGTAAACTAATGGCTAAAGTAAACTAATGGCTAAAGTGGCTAAAGTAAACTTATGGCTAAAGTAAACTAATGGCTAAAGTAAACTAATGACTAAAGTGGCTAAAGTAAACTTATGGCTAAGGTAAACTAATGGCTAAAGTAAACTAATGGCTAAAGTGGCTAAAGTAAAGTAATGACTAAACTGTCCAAAGTAAACTAATGGCTAAGGTAAACTAATGGCTAAAGTAAACTAATGGCTAAAGTAAATTAAAGGCTAAAGTAAACTAATGACTAAAGTGGCTAAAGTACATTCGTGGCTAAAGTGGCTAAAGTAAACTAATGGCTAAAGTAAACTAATGGCTAAAGTGGCTAAAGTAAAGTAATGACTAAACTGTCTAAAGTAAACTAATGGCTAAAGTAAACTAATGGCTAAAGTAAACTAAAGGCTAAAGTAAACTAATGACTAAAGTGGCTAAAGTACATTCGTGGCTAAAGTGGCTAAAGTAAACTTATGGCTAAAGTGAACTAATGGCTAAAGTAAACTAATGGCTAAAGTAAACTAATGGCTAAAGTGGCTCAAGTAAACTAACGGCTAAAGTAAACTAATGGCTAAAGTTAAATAATGGCTAAAGTAAACTAATGTCTAAAGTAAACTAATGGCTAAAGTAAACTAATGGCTAAAGTAAACTAACGGCTAAAGTGGCTAAAGTAAACTAATGGCTAAAATGGCTAAAGTAAACTAATGGCTAAAGTAAACTAATGTCTAAAGTAAACTAATGGCTAAAGTAAACTAATGGCTAAAGTAAACTAATGGCTAAAGTAAACTAATGGCTAAAGTGGCTAAAGTAAACTAATGGCTAAATTGGCTAAAGTAAACTAATGGCTAAAGTAAACTAATGGCTAAAGTGGCTAAAGTAAACTTTGTGGCTAAAGTGGCTAAAGTAAACTAATGGCTAAAGTAAACTAATGACTAAAGTGGCTAAAGTAAACTAATGGCTAAAGTGAACTAATGGCTAAAGTAAACTAATGGCTAAAGTGGCTCAAGCTAAAGTAAACTAATGACTAAACTTAAATAATGGCTAAAGTAAACTAATGGCTAAAGTAAACTAATGGCTAAAGTGGCTAAAGTAAACTAATGGCTAAAGTGGCTAAAGTAAACTTAAACTAATGGCTAAAGTGACTAAAGTAACTAATGGCTAAAGTAAACTAATGGCTAAAGTAAACTAATGTAAAGTAACTAATGGCTAAAGTGGCTAAAGTAAAGTAATGACTAAACTGTCTAAAGTAAACTAATGACTAAAGTAAACTAATGGCTAAAGTAAACTAATGGCTAAAGTAAACTAATGAAAAAGTGGCTAAAGTAAATAAAGGCTAAAGTAAACTAATAAAGTAAACTTAACTAAAGGCTAATGGCTAAAGTAAACTAATGGCTAAAGTAAACTAATGGCTAAAGTGGCTAAAAACTAACGGCTAAAGTAAACTAATGGCTAAAGTTAAATAATGGCTAAAGTAAACTAATGTCTAAAGTAAACTAATGGCTAAAGTAAACTAATGGCTAAAGTAAACTAATGGCTAAAGTGGCTAAACTAAACTAATGGCTAAATTGGCTAAAGTAAACTAATGGCTAAAGTAAACTAATGGCTAAAGTGGCTAAAGTAAACTAATGGCTAAAGTGGCTCAAGTAAACTAACGGCTAAAGTAAACTAATGGCTAAAGTTAAATAATGGCTAAAGTAAACTAACGGCTAAAGTAAACTAACGGCTAAAGTAAGCTAACGGCTAAAGTAAACTAATGGATAAAGTAAACTAACGGCTAAAGTGGCTAAAGTAAACTCATGGCAAAAGTTTCTAAAGTAAACTAATGGCTAAAGTAAATTAAAGGCTAAAGTAAACTAATGACTAAAGTAAACTAATGACTAAAGTAAAGTAATGGCTAAAGTGGCTAAAGTAAACTTGGCTATGGCTAAAGTGAACTAATGGCTAAAGTAAACTAATGGCTAAAGTAAACTAATGGCTAAAGTGGCTAAAGTAAACTAATGACTAAACTGTCTAAAGTAAACTAATGGCTAAAGTAAACTAATGGCTAAAGTAAACTAATGGCTAAAGTAAACTAATGACTAAAGTGGCTAAAGTAAATTAATGGCTAAAGTGGCTAAAGTAAACTAATGGCTAAACTGTCTAAAGTAAACTAATGGCTAAAGTAAACTAATGGCTAAAGTGGCTCAAATGTAAACTAAATTAAAGGCTAAAGTAAACTAATGATTAAAGTGCTAAAGTTAAATAATGGCTAAAGTAAACTAATGGCTAAAGTGAACTAATGGCTAAAGTAAACTAATGGCTAAAGTAAACTAATGGCTAAAGTGGCTAAAGTAAACTAATGGCTAAATTGGCTAAAAAGTAAACTAATGGCTAAAGTAAACTAATGACTAAAGTGGCTAAAGTAAACTAATGACTAAAGTGGCTAAAGTAAACTTATGGCTAAGGTAAACTAATGGCTAAAGTAAACTAATGGCTAAAGTAAACTAATGGCTAAAGTGGCTCAAGTAAACTAACGGCTAAAGTAAACTAATGGCTAAAGTTAAATAATGGCTAAAGTAAACTAATGTCTAAAGTAAACTAATGGCTAAAGTAAACTAATGGCTAAAGTAAACTAATGGCTAAAGTGGCTAAACTAAACTAATGGCTAAATTGGCTAAAGTAAACTAATGGCTAAAGTAAACTAATGGCTAAAGTGGCTAAAGTAAACTAATGGCTAAAGTGGCTCAAGTAAACTAACGGCTAAAGTAAACTAATGGCTAAAGTTAAATAATGGCTAAAGTAAACTAACGGCTAAAGTAAACTAACGGCTAAAATAAGCTAACGGCTAAAGTAAACTAATGGATAAAGTAAACTAACGGCTAAAGTGGCTAAAGTAAACTCATGGCAAAAGTTTCTAAAGTAAACTAATGGCTAAAGTAAACTAATGGCTAAAGTAAACTAATGGCTAAAGTAAACTAACGGCTAAAGTAAACTAATGGCTAAAGTGGCTAAAGTAAACTAATGGCTAAATTGGCTAAAGTAAACTAATGGCTAAAGTAAACTAATGGCTAAAGTGGCTAAAGTAAACTCGTGGCTAAAGTGGCTAAAGTAAACTAATGGCTAAAGTAAACTAATGACTAAAGTGGCTAAAGTAAACTTATGGCTAAGGTAAACTAATGGCTAAAGTAAACTAATGGCTAAAGTAAACTAATGGCTAAAGTGGCTAAAGTAAAGTAATGACTAAACTGTCCAAAGTAAACTAATGGCTAAGGTAAACTAATGGCTAAAGTAAACTAATGGCTAAAGTGGCTAAAGTAAACTAATGACTAAAGTGGCTAAAGTACATTAAGTGGCTAAAGTGGCTAAAGTAAACTTATGGCTAAAGTGAACTAATGGCTAAAGTAAACTAATGGCTAAAGTAAACTAATGGCTAAAGTGGCTAAAGTAAAGTAATGACTAAACTGTCTAAAGTAAACTAATGGCTAAAGTAAACTAATGGCTAAAGTAAACTAAAGGCTAAAGTAAACTAATGACTAAAGTGGCTAAAGTACATTCGTGGCTAAAGTGGCTAAAGTAAACTTATGGCTAAAGTGAACTAATGGCTAAAGTAAACTAATGGCTAAAGTAAACTAATGGCTAAAGTGGCTCAAGTAAACTAACGGCTAAAGTAAACTAATGGCTAAAGTTAAATAATGGCTAAAGTAAACTAATGTCTAAAGTAAACTAATGGCTAAAGTAAACTAATGGCTAAAGTAAACTAATGGCTAAAGTGGCTAAACTAAACTAATGGCTAAATTGGCTAAAGTAAACTAATGGCTAAAGTAAACTAATGGCTAAAGTGGCTAAAGTAAACTAATGGCTAAAGTGGCTCAAGTAAACTAACGGCTAAAGTAAACTAATGGCTAAAGTTAAATAATGGCTAAAGTAAACTAACGGCTAAAGTAAACTAATGGCTAAAGTAAATTAAAGGCTAAAGTAAACTAATGACTAAAGTGGCTAAAGTACATTCGTGGCTAAAGTGGCTAAAGTAAACTTATGGCTAAAGTGAACTAATGGCTAAAGTAAACTAATGGCTAAAGTAAACTAATGGCTAAAGTGGCTAAAGTAATGGCTGACTAAACTGTCTAAAGTAAACTAATGGCTAAAGTAAACTAAAGGCTAAAGTAAACTAATGACTAAAGTGGCTAAAGTACATTAAATGGCTAAAGTGGCTAAAGTAAACTTATGGCTAAAGTGAACTAATGGCTAAAGTAAACTAATGTCTAAAGTAAACTAATGGCTAAAGTGGCTCAAGTAAACTAACGGCTAAAGTAAACTAATGGCTAAAGTTAAATAATGGCTAAAGTAAACTAATGTCTAAAGTAAACTAATGGCTAAAGTAAACTAATGGCTAAAGTAAACTAATGGCTAATGGCTAAAGTGGCTAAACTAAACTAATGGCTAAATTGGCTAAAGTAAACTAATGGCTAAAGTAAACTAATGGCTAAAGTGGCTAAAGTAAACTAATGGCTAAAGTGGCTAAAGTAAACTAATGGCAAATGTTTCTAAAGTAAACTAATGGCTAAAGTAAACTAATGGCTAAAGTAAACTAATGGCTAAAGTAAACTAATGGCTAAAATAAACTAACGGCTAAAGTAAACTAATGGATAAGTGGCTAAAGTAAACTAATGGCTAAATTGGCTAAAGTAAACTAATGGCTAAAGTAAACTAATGGCTAAAGTGGCTAAAGTAAACTCGTGGCTAAAGTGGCTAAAGTAAACTAATGGCTAAAGTAAACTAATGACTAAAGTGGCTAAAGTAAACTTATGGCTAAGGTAAACTAATGGCTAAAGTAAACTAATGGCTAAAGTGGCTAAAGTAAAGTAATGACTAAACTGTCCAAAGTAAACTAATGGCTAAGGTAAACTAATGGCTAAAGTAAACTAATGGCTAAAGTAAATTAAAGGCTAAAGTAAACTAATGACTAAAGTGGCTAAAGTACATTCGTGGCTAAAGTGGCTAAAGTAAACTTATGGCTAAAGTGAACTAATGGCTAAAGTAAACTAATGGCTAAAGTAAACTAATGGCTAAAGTGGCTAAAGTAAAGTAATGACTAAACTGTCTAAAGTAAACTAATGGCTAAAGTAAACTAATGGCTAAAGTAAACTAAAGGCTAAAGTAAACTAATGACTAAAGTGGCTAAAGTACATTCGTGGCTAAAGTGGCTAAAGTAAACTTATGGCTAAAGTGAACTAATGGCTACAGTAAACTAATGGCTAAAGTAAACTAATGGCTAAAGTGGCTCAAGTAAACTAACGGCTAAAGTAAACTAATGGCTAAAGTTAAATAATGGCTAAAGTAAACTAATGTCTAAAGTAAACTAATGGCTAAAGTAAACTAATGGCTAAAGTAAACTAACGGCTAAAGTAAACTAATGGCTAAAGTGGCTAAACTAATGGCTAAATTGGCTAAAGTAAACTAATGGCTAAAGTAAACTAATGGCTAAAGTGGCTAAAGTAAACTCGTGGCTAAAGTGGCTAAAGTAAACTAATGGCTAAAGTAAACTAACGGCTAAAGTAAACGAATGGCTAAAGTAAACTAATGGCTAAAGTGGCTAAAGTAAACTAATGACTAAAGTGGCTAAAGTAAACTAATGGCTAAAGTGGATAAAGTAAACTAATGGCAAAAGTGGCTAAAGTAAATTTGTGGCTAAAGTGGCTAAAGTAAACTTATGGCTAAAGTGAACTAATGGCTAAAGTAAACTAATTGCTAAGGTAAACTAATGGCTAAAGTGGCTAAAGTAAACTAATGGCTAAAATGGCTCAAGTAAACTAACGGCTAAAGTAAACTAATGGCTAAACTTAAATAATGGCTAAAGTAAACTAACGGCTAAAGTAAACTAACGGCTAAAGTAAGCTAACGGCTAAAGTAAACTAATGGCTAAAGTAAACTAACGGCTAAAGTAAACTAATGGCTAAAGTGACTAAAGTAAACTCATGGCAAAAGTTTCTAAAGTTAACTAATGGCTAAAGTAAACTAATGGCTAAAGTAAACTAATGGCTAAAGTGGCTAAAGTAAAGTAATGACTAAACTGTCTAAAAGTAAACTAATGACTAAGGTAAACTAATGGCTAAAGTAAACTAATGGCTAAAGTAAACTAATGGCTAAAGTAAACTAATGGCTAAAGTAAACTAAAGGCTAAAGTAAACTAATGGCTAAAGTGGCTAAACTAAACTAATGGCTAAAGTGGCTAAACTAAACTAATGGTTAAAGTAAACTAATGGCTAAAGTGGCTAAAGTAAACTAACGGCTAAAGTAAACTAATGGCTAAAGTAAACTAATAGTAAACTAATGGCTAAAGTAAACTAATGGCTAAAGTAAACTAATGGCTAAAGTAAACGAATGGCTAAAGTAAACTAATGGCTAAAGTAAACTAAAGGCTAAAGTAAACTAATGGCTAAAGTGGCTAAACTAAACTAATGGCTAAATTGGCTAAAGTAAACTAATGGCTAAAGTGGCTAAAGTAAACTAATGGCTAAAGTGGCTCAAGTAAACTAACGGCTAAAGTAAACTAATGGCTAAAGTTAAATAATGGCTAAAGTAAACTAACGGCTAAAGTAAACTAACGGCTAAAGTAAGCTAACGGCTAAAGTAAACTAATGGATAAAGTAAACTAACGGCTAAAGTGGCTAAAGTAAACTCATGGCAAAAGTTTCTAAAGTAAACTAATGGCTAAAGTAAACTAATGGCTAAAGTAAACTAATGGCTAAAGTAAACTAACGGCTAAAGTAAACTAATGGCTAAAGTGGCTAAAGTAAACTAATGGCTAAATTGGCTAAAGTAAACTAATGGCTAAAGTAAACTAATGGCTAAAGTGGCTAAAGTAAACTCGTGGCTAAAGTGGCTAAAGTAAACTAATGGCTAAAGTAAACTAATGACTAAAGTGGCTAAAGTAAACTTATGGCTAAGGTAAACTAATGGCTAAAGTAAACTAATGGCTAAAGTAAACTAATGGCTAAAGTGGCTAAAGTAAAGTAATGACTAAACTGTCCAAAGTAAACTAATGGCTAAGGTAAACTAATGGCTAAAGTAAACTAATGGCTAAAGTAAATTAAAGGCTAAAGTAAACTAATGATTAAAGTGGCTAAAGTACATTCGTGGCTAAAGTGGCTAAAGTAAACTTATGGCTAAAGTGAACTAATGGCTAAAGTAAACTAATGGCTAAAGTAAACTAATGGCTAAAGTGGCTAAAGTAAAGTAATGACTAAACTGTCTAAAGTAAACTAATGGCTAAAGTAAACTAAAGGCTAAAGTAAACTAATGACTAAAGTGGCTAAAGTACATTCGTGGCTAAAGTGGCTAAAGTAAACTTATGGCTAAAGTGAACTAATGGCTAAAGTAAACTAATGGCTAAAGTAAACTAATGGCTAAAGTGGCTCAAGTAAACTAACGGGCTAAAGTAAACTAATGGCTAAAGTTAAATAATGGCTAAAGTAAACTAATGTCTAAAGTAAACTAATGGCTAAAGTAAACTAATGGCTAAAGTAAACTAATGGCTAAAGTGGCTAAACTAAACTAATGGCTAAATTGGCTAAAGTAAACTAATGGCTAAAGTAAACTAATGGCTAAAGTGGCTAAAGTAAACTAATGGCTAAAGTGGCTCAAGTAAACTAACGGCTAAAGTAAACTAATGGCTAAAGTTAAATAATGGCTAAAGTAAACTAACGGCTAAAGTAAGCTAACGGCTAAAGTAAACTAATGGATAAAGTAAACTAACGGCTAAAGTGGCTAAAGTAAACTCATGGCAAAAGTTTCTAAAGTAAACTAATGGCTAAAGTAAACTAATGGCTAAAGTAAACTAATGGCTAAAGTAAACTAACGGCTAAAGTAAACTAATGGCTAAAGTGGCTAAAGTAAACTAATGGCTAAATTGGCTAAAGTAAACTAATGGCTAAAGTAAACTAATGGCTAAAGTGGCTAAAGTAAACTAGTGGCTAAAGTGGCTAAAGTAAACTAATGGCTAAAGTAAACTAATGACTAAAGTGGCTAAAGTAAACTTATGGCTAAGGTAAACTAATGGCTAAAGTAAACTAATGGCTAAAGTAAACTAATGGCTAAAGTGGCTAAAGTAAAGTAATGACTAAACTGTCCAAAGTAAACTAATGGCTAAGGTAAACTAATGGCTAAAGTAAACTAATGGCTAAAGTAAATTAAAGGCTAAAGTAAACTAATGACTAAAGTGGCTAAAGTACATTCGTGGCTAAAGTGGCTAAAGTAAACTTATGGCTAAAGTGAACTAATGGCTAAAGTAAACTAATGGCTAAAGTAAACTAATGGCTAAAGTGGCTAAAGTAAAGTAATGACTAAACTGTCTAAAGTAAACTAATGGCTAAAGTAAACTAAAGGCTAAAGTAAACTAATGACTAAAGTGGCTAAAGTACATTCGTGGCTAAAGTGGCTAAAGTAAACTTATGGCTAAAGTGAACTAATGGCTAAAGTAAACTAATGGCTAAAGTAAACTAATGGCTAAAGTGGCTCAAGTAAACTAACGGCTAAAGTAAACTAATGGCTAAAGTTAAATAATGGCTAAAGTAAACTAATGTCTAAAGTAAACTAATGGCTAAAGTAAACTAATGGCTAAAGTAAACTAATGGCTAAAGTGGCTAAACTAAACTAATGGCTAAATTGGCTAAAGTAAACTAATGGCTAAAGTAAACTAATGGCTAAAGTGGCTAAAGTAAACTAATGGCTAAAGTGGCTCAAGTAAACTAATGGCTAAAGTAAACTAATGGCTAAAGTTAAATAATGGCTAAAGTAAACTAATGGCTAAAGTAAACTAATGGCTAAAGTAAATTAAAGGCTAAAGTAAACTAATGACTAAAGTGGCTAAAGTAAACATTAAAGTGGCTAAAGTGGCTAAAGTAAACTTATGGCTAAAGTGAACTAATGGCTAAAGTAAACTAATGGCTAAAGTAAACTAATGGCTAAAGTGGCTAAAGTAAAGTAATGACTAAACTGTCTAAAGTAAACTAATGGCTAAAGTAAACTAAAGGCTAAAGTAAACTAATGACTAAAGTGGCTAAAGTACATTCGTGGCTAAAGTGGCTAAAGTAAACTTATGGCTAAAGTGAACTAATGGCTAAAGTAAACTAATGGCTAAAGTAAACTAATGGCTAAAGTGGCTCAAGTAAACTAACGGCTAAAGTAAACTAATGGCTAAAGTTAAATAATGGCTAAAGTAAACTAATGTCTAAAGTAAACTAATGGCTAAAGTAAACTAATGGCTAAAGTAAACTAATGGCTAAAGTGGCTAAACTAAACTAATGGCTAAATTGGCTAAAGTAAACTAATGGCTAAAGTAAACTAATGGCTAAAGTGGCTAAAGTAAACTAATGGCTAAAGTGGCTCAAGTAAACTAACGGCTAAAGTAAACTAATGGCTAAAGTTAAATAATGGCTAAAGTAAACTAACGGCTAAAGTAAACTAACGGCTAAAATAAGCTAACGGCTAAAGTAAACTAATGGATAAAGGAACGGCTAAAGTAAACTAAAAAGTTTCTAAAGTAAACTAACGGCTAAAGTGGCTAAAGTAAACTCATGGCAAAAGTTTCTAAAGTAAACTCGTGGCTAAAGTGGCTAAAGTAAACTAATGGCTAAAGTAAACTAATGACTAAAGTGGCTAAAGTAAACTTATGGCTAAGGTAAACTAATGGCTAAAGTAAACTAATGGCTAAAGTGGCTAAAGTAAAGTAATGACTAAACTGTCCAAAGTAAACTAATGGCTAAGGTAAACTAATGGCTAAAGTAAACTAATGGCTAAAGTAAATTAAAGGCTAAAGTAAACTAATGACTAAAGTGGCTAAAGTACATTAATGGCTAAAGTGGCTAAAGTAAACTTATGGCTAAAGTGAACTAATGGCTAAGTAAACTAATGGCTAAAGTAAACTAATGGCTAAAGTGGCTCAAGTAAACTAACGGCTAAAGTAAACTAATGGCTAAAGTTAAATAATGGCTAAAGTAAACTAATGTCTAAAGTAAACTAATGGCTAAAGTAAACTAATGGCTAAAGTAAACTAACGGCTAAAGTAAACTAATGGCTAAAGTGGCTAAAGTAAACTAATGGCTAAATTGGCTAAAGTAAACTAATGGCTAAAGTAAACTAATGGCTAAAGTGGCTAAAGTAAACTAATGGCTAAAGTGGCTAAAGTAAACTAATGGCTAAAGTAAACTAACGGCTAAAGTAAACTAATGGCTAAAGTAAACTAATGGCTAAAGTGGCTAAAGTAAACTAATGACTAAAGTGGCTAAAGTAAACTAATGGCTAAAGTGGATAAAGTAAACTAATGGCAAAAGTGGCTAAAGTAAATTTGTGGCTAAAGTGGCTAAAGTAAACTTATGGCTAAAGTGAACTAATGGCTAAAGTAAACTAATTGCTAAGTAAACTAATGGCTAAAGTGGCTAAAGTAAACTAATGGCTAAAATGGCTCAAGTAAACTAACGGCTAAAGTAAACTAATGGCTAAACTTAAATAATGGCTAAAGTAAACTAACGGCTAAAGTAAACTAACGGCTAAAGTAAGCTAACGGCTAAAGTAAACTAATGGCTAAAGTAAACTAACGGCTAAAGTAAACTAATGGCTAAAGTGACTAAAGTAAACTCATGGCAAAAGTTTCTAAAGTTAACTAATGGCTAAAGTAAACTAATGGCTAAAGTAAACTAATGGCTAAAGTGGCTAAAGTAAAGTAATGACTAAACTGTCTAAAGTAAACTAATGACTAAGGTAAACTAATGGCTAAAGTAAACTAATGGCTAAAGTAAACTAATGGCTAAAGTAAACTAATGGCTAAAGTAAACTAAAGGCTAAAGTAAACTAATGGCTAAAGTGGCTAAACTAAACTAATGGCTAAAGTGGCTAAACTAAACTAATGGTTAAAGTAAACTAATGGCTAAAGTGGCTAAAGTAAACTAACGGCTAAAGTAAACTAATGGCTAAAGTAAACTAACGGCTATAGTAAACTAATGGCTAAAGTAAACTAACGGCTAAAGTAAACTAATGGCTAAAGTAAACGAATGGCTAAAGTAAACTAATGGCTAAAGTAAACTAAAGGCTAAAGTAAACTAATGGCTAAAGTGGCTAAACTAAACTAATGGCTAAATTGGCTAAAGTAAACTAATGGCTAAAGTGGCTAAAGTAAACTAATGGCTAAAGTGGCTCAAGTAAACTAACGGCTAAAGTAAACTAATGGCTAAAGTTAAATAATGGCTAAAGTAAACTAACGGCTAAAGTAAACTAACGGCTAAAGTAAGCTAATGGCTAAAGTAAACTAATGGATAAAGTAAACTAACGGCTAAAGTGGCTAAAGTAAACTCATGGCAAAAGTTTCTAAAGTAAACTAATGGCTAAAGTAAACTAATGGCTAAAGTAAACTAATGGCTAAAGTAAACTAACGGCTAAAGTAAACTAATGGCTAAAGTGGCTAAAGTAAACTAATGTCTAAAGTGGCTAAAGTAAACTAATGGCTAAAGTAAACTAATGGCTAAAGTGGCTAAAGTAAACTAATGGCTAAAGTGGCGGAAGTAAATTAATGGCAAAAGTAAACTAATGGCTAAAGTGGCTAAAGTAAACTAATGGCTAAAGTAAACTAATGGCTAAAGTAAACTAATGGCTAAAGTAAACTAATGGCTAAAGTGGCTAAAGTAAAGTAATGACTAAACTGTCCAAAGTAAACTAATGGCTAAGGTAAACTAATGGCTAAAGTAAACTAATGGCTAAAGTAAATTAAAGGCTAAAGTAAACTAATGATTAAAGTGGCTAAAGTAAATTCTGGCTAAAGTGGCTAAAGTAAACTTATGGCTAAAGTGAACTAATGGCTAAAGTAAACTAATGGCTAAAGTAAACTAATGGCTAAAGTGGCTAAAGTAAAGTAATGACTAAACTGTCTAAAGTAAACTAATGGCTAAAGTAAACTAAAGGCTAAAGTAAACTAATGACTAAAGTGGCTAAAGTACAATGGCTAAAGTGGCTAAAGTAAACTTATGGCTAAAGTGAACTAATGGCTAAAGTAAACTAATGGCTAAAGTAAACTAATGGCTAAAGTGGCTCAAGTAAACTAATGGCTAAAGTAAACTAATGGCTAAAGTTAAATAATGGCTAAAGTAAACTAATGTCTAAAGTAAACTAATGGCTAAAGTAAACTAATGGCTAAAGTAAACTAATGGCTAAAGTGGCTAAACTAAACTAATGGCTAAATTGGCTAAAGTAAACTAATGGCTAAAGTAAACTAATGGCTAAAGTGGCTAAAGTAAACTAATGGCTAAAGTGGCTCAAGTAAACTAACGGCTAAAGTAAACTAATGGCTAAAGTTAAATAATGGCTAAAGTAAACTAACGGCTAAAGTAAACTAACGGCTAAAATAAGTTAACGGCTAAAGTAAACTAATGGATAAAGTAAACTAACGGCTAAAGTGGCTAAAGTAAACTCATGGCAAAAGTTTCTAAAGTAAACTCGTGGCTAAAGTGGCTAAAGTAAACTAATGGCTAAAGTAAACTAATGACTAAAGTGGCTAAAGTAAACTTATGGCTAAGGTAAACTAATGGCTAAAGTAAACTAATGGCTAAAGTGGCTAAAGTAAAGTAATGACTAAACTGTCCAAAGTAAACTAATGGCTAAGGTAAACTAATGGCTAAAGTAAACTAATGGCTAAAGTAAATTAAAGGCTAAAGTAAACTAATGACTAAAGTGGCTAAAGTACATTAAATGGCTAAAGTGGCTAAAGTAAACTTATGGCTAAAGTGAACTAATGGCTAAAGTAAACTAATGGCTAAAGTAAACTAATGGCTAAAGTGGCTAAAGTAAAGTAATGACTAAACTGTCTAAAGTAAACTAATGGCTAAAGTAAACTAATGGCTAAAGTAAACTAAAGGCTAAAGTAAACTAATGACTAAAGTGGCTAAAGTAAATTCTAATGGCTAAAGTGGCTAAAGTAAACTTATGGCTAAAGTGAACTAATGGCTAAAGTAAACTAATGGCTAAAGTAAACTAATGGCTAAAGTGGCTCAAGTAAACTAACGGCTAAAGTAAACTAATGGCTAAAGTTAAATAATGGCTAAAGTAAACTAACGGCTAAAGTAAGCTAACGGCTAAAGTAAACTAATGGCTAAAGTAAACTAACGGCTAAAGTAAACTAATGGCTAAAGTGGCTAAAGTAAACTAATGGCTAAATTGGCTAAAGTAAACTAATGGCTAAAGTAAACTAATGGCTAAAGTGGCTAAAGTAAACTCGTGGCTAAAGTGGCTAAAGTAAACTAATGGCTAAAGTAAACTAACGGCTAAAGTAAACGAATGGCTAAAGTAAACTAATGGCTAAAGTGGCTAAAGTAAACTAATGACTAAAGTGGCTAAAGTAAACTAATGGCTAAAGTGGATAAAGTAAACTAATGGCAAAAGTGGCTAAAGTAAATTTGTGGCTAAAGTGGCTAAAGTAAACTTATGGCTAAAGTGAACTAATGGCTAAAGTAAACTAATTTCTAAGGTAACTAATGGCTAAAGTGGCTAAAGTAAACTAATGGCTAAAATGGCTCAAGTAAACTAATGGCGGCTAAAGTAAACTAATGGCTAAAGTTAAATAATGGCTAAAGTAAACTAACGGCTAAAGTAAACTAAAAGTAAACTAACGCTAAAGTAAGCTAAAGTAAACTAAAGTAAACTAATGGCTAAAGTAAACTAATGGCTATAGTAAACTAATGGCTAAAGTGGCTAAAGTAAACTAATGGCTAAATTGGCTAAAGTAAACTAATGGCTAAAGTAAACTAATGGCTAAAGTGGCTAAAGTAAACTAATGGCAAAAGTGGCTAAAGTAAACTCGTGGCTAAAGTGGCTATAGTAAACTAATGGCTAAAGTAAACTAACGGCTAAAGTAAACTAATGGCTAAAGTGGCTAAAGTAAACTAATGACTAAAGTGGCTAAAGTAAACTAATGGCTAAAGTGGATAAAGTAAACTAATGGCTAAATTGGCTAAAGTAAATTAATGGCTCAAGTAAACTAACGGCTAAAGTAAACTAATGGCTAAAGTTAAATAATGGCTAAAGTAAACTAACGGCTAAAGTAAACTAACGGCTAAAGTAAGCTAACGGCTAAAGTAAACTAATGGATAAAGTAAACTAACGGCTAAAGTAAACTAATGGCTAAAGTGGCTAAAGTAAACTCATGGCAAAAGTTTCTAAAGTTAACTAATGGCTAAAGTAAACTAATGGCTAAAGTAAACTAATGGCTAAAGTAAACTAACGGCTAAAGTAAAATAATGGCTATAGTGGCTAAAGTAAACTAATGGCTAAATTGGCTAAAGTAAACTAATGGATAATGTAAACTAATGGCTAAAGTGGCTAAAGTAAACTCGTGGCTAAAGTGGCTAAAGTAAACTAATGGCTAAAGTAAACTAACGGCTAAAGTAAACTAATGGCTAAAGTGGCTAAAGTAAACTAATGACTAAAGTGGCTAAAGTAAACTAATGGCTAAAGTGGATAAAGTAAACTAATGGCAAAAGTGGCTAAAGTAAATTTGTGGCTAAAGTGGCTAAAGTAAACTTATGGCTAAAGTGAACTAATGGCTAAAGTAAACTAATTGCTCAAGTAAACTAATGGCTAAAGTGGCTAAAGTAAACTAATGGCTAAAGTGGCTCAAGTAAACTAACGGCTAAAGTAAACTAATGGCTAAAGTTAAATAATGGCTAAAGTAAACTAATGGCTAAAGTAAGCTAACGGCTAAAGTAAACTAATGGCTAAAGTAAACTAACGGCTAAAGTAAACTAATGGCTAAAGTGGCTAAAGTAAACTCATGGCAAAAGTTTCTAAAGTTAACTAATGGCTAAAGTAAACTAATGGCTAAAGTAAACTAATGGCTAAAGTAAACTAATGGCTAAAGTAAACTAATGGCTAAAGTAAACTAATGGCTAAAGTGGCTAATGTAAACTAATGGCTAAATTGGCTAAAGTAAACTAATGGCTAAAGTAAACTAATGGCTAAAGTGGCTAAAGTAAACTAATGGCAAAAGTGGCTAAAGTAAACTCGTGGCTAAAGTAAACTCGTGGCTAAAGTAAACTAACGGCTAAAGTAAACTAATGGCTAAAGTAAACTAATGACTAAACTGTCTAAAGTAAACTAATGGCTAAAGTAAACTAATGGCTAAAGTAAACTAACGGCTAAAGTAAACTTGTGGCTAAAGTGGCTTAAGTAAACTAATGGCTAAAGTAAACTAATGGCTGAAGTAAACTAATGGCTAAAGTGGCTAAAGTAAACTAATGGCTAAAGTGGCTAAAGTAAAGTAATGACTAAAGTGGCTAAAGTAAACTAATGGCTAAAGTAAACGAATGGCTAAAGTGGCAAAAGTAAACTAATGGCTAAAGTAAACTAATGGCTAAAGTGGCTAAATTAAAGTAATGACTAAAGTGGCTAAAGTAAACTAATGGCTAAAGTAAACTAATGGCTAAAGTAAACTAACGGCTAAAGTAGCAAGCTATTATGTCTAAAGTATCTAGCTATATTGTAATGTGTAACTGAATAAGCAGTAGTGGGGAAGTACCATGGTTTTTGAAGCATTATTCATAACAAATCTAACAGTAACATAAAGATGATTACCTGTTGTTGTGAGGAGGGTGAACAGCAGGACCGGAGAACATGTAAAGAAAAAAGAAAGAACAATCATTACTAAGTGAAACACGCACAGAGAGACACAACGGACCAGGCCAGGCTGGCACACACTGTTAGATTCCTGTCAGTGGAGACACCCTATCCTAACATACTGTCTGACGCCAGAACACTAAGAACCTGTCATTCAGTAGCTTTCTCCACTCTCCTCTCTTGTTAGATTGGGCCAGAGGTTCAGATTTCACCAGGAGATAAGAAGTTCAGAGTTAAGAAAAATCTCATCAAAAAAATTAAATGTTTGCAAATATTTCAACTGTTTTAGCAAAGTGATGTTTATAGCTATGATTTGAAAGTGCAACTTGGTGTGGGAGTTGGTGTGAGTGTCCGTGTGTTTGTAAATGTGGAGCAGTCTAATATTGAATAGCAGACAAAACGCATATGGAATAGGTTTACACAACACACACACACACACACACACACACACACACACACACACACACACACACACACACACACACACACACACACACACACACACTGAGACCTCGCCAGTGTTCTATTCACCCCATCCCTCCAAGCTTAGACCAGTCAATCACAGCTACCATCTCTCTCTCACCCTGGCCCCTCCACAAACAATTTGTGTGTGTGTGAGCATGTGTGTGAGCATGTGTGTGAGCATGTGTGTGAGCATGCGTGTGTGTGAGCATGTATGTGCGTGTGTGTGTGTGTGTGTATGTGTGTGCATGTGTGCATGTGTGTGTGTGTGTGTGTGTGTGTGTGTGTGTGTGTGTGTGTGTGTGTGTGTGTGTGTGTGTGTGTGTGTGTGTGAGAGCATGTGTGTGTGTGTGTGTGTGTGTGTGTGTGTGTGTGTGTGTGAGCATGTGTGTGTGTGTGTGTGTGTGTGAGCATGTGTGTGTGTGTGTGTGTGTGTGTGTGTGTGTGTGTGGCCAAACTGGCTTCACAACTTTACTTTGACGCCCTCCAAAACCTCAGCCACCGCTGAGGCACGGTGGAGACACAGAGACTGTGTGAGTGCGTGTGTCTGTGTAGTCCACAAGCAGAGCGTGGCCCATGGATCCTAGGGGCCCTATTCTACCAGTGCAAAAATAAAAGCCTTCCATTACGCATCTGTGAGCATGTATGTATGTGTGTGTGTGTGTGTGTGAGTGTGTGAGTGTGAGTGTGAGTGTGAGTGTGAGTGTGAGTGTGTGTGAGTGTGTGTGTGTGTGTGTGTGTGTGTGTGTGTGTGTGTGTGTGTGTGTGTGTGTGTGTGTGTGTGTGTGTGTGAGTGTGTGTGTGTGTGATGAAACTCGAGACTAGTGGACGACACAAAGCCAGGAGATGCCTGTGGAATGTTTGCACTGTCTGACGACTGGGGTCCAGGGGCCAGTGTGTGTGTGTGTGTGTGGGGGGGGGGGGGGGGTGTGGGGGGGTGTATCCAGACTGTGGCTGCCTCTGGGAAAATAACACCATCTTATTTACCGACTCCTCGAACAAAATACACAACCTCCTTCGTCAAAGACAGACCTCACCTCAGTATGGACAAGACAAGAAGAGACAGAGACAACACACTCACACAAGTATTCACGCTCTGTACACTGTAAGAAAGGGACAGAACTGTCCAATAGGAACGCAACACACTGGATAGTCCAGGATTGA
>NC_088217.1:37103952-37106452 GCF_036934945.1 Oncorhynchus masou masou
AAGAGAGGAGAGAGAAAGGAGAGGGGAGGGTAAAGGGATGGAGGGGGGGGGGGGGTGGAGAGAGAAAGGACCTGGTGTAGAGAAAGAGAAACAATGTGATAGAGACTCAGGGAGAGAGGATAGGTAAGAAGAAAGGAATGATGGAGGAAGATAGTGAGTGAGGGACACTCACACACACACACACAACGGGTAACAGCCTTGGGTAAGCCTAAGAGACTAAACATGTACGTCTGGAGCTAAAACAAGTGCTACTGTTTCTACAGAGACACAATCTCTTCATCTCTCCCTTTTCTGTCTGTTCCCTCTCATCCTTGACCCAGTCTGTTCTATTCACGTCCGACTCCTAACATTTAGACAAAGCTTTATCGGTGTTTCTGCATATGCTTGTTTCACCCTCAGCTATGGTAGTGAATCCAATCTACACACACCCCTCATCTCATGTCAGGTGAAAAAAATCCAACTGGATGCAAAGAATGAGAGAGAGAGAGAAAGAGAGAAAAGAGAGAAAAAGAGAAGAGAGAGAGAGAGAGGGGAGAGAGAAAGAGAGAGAGAGAGAGGAGGAGAGAGAGAGAGAGAGAGAGAGAGAGAGAGGGGAGGAGGAGAGAGAGAGAGAGTGAGTGAGATGGAGAAGAGAGAGAGAGAGGGGGGGAGAGGGGGGGAGGGAGAGAGAGAGAAAGAGAGAGAGGAGGAGAGAGAGAGAGAAGGGGGAGGGGGGGGAGAGAGAGAGAGCGAGGTAGTCTACTCAGTACTCCAATCAGTGGAGTATAAGACTGTCTCTCTGTCATTCAGGCTGCAGCCGGCCCCTCCAGTAACCAGAAGAGCTGAACAGATATACTGCCCTCCACACATCTGTCCATCCAACACTCCTCAGGGGAGAGAGAGAGGGGGGGGTTAACTGAAAGTACGGATGAGAGGGACATGAAGAGAGAAAGAGATGAGAGAATAACAGAAAGGCAAGTAGAAAAAGAGTTTGAGAGAGGATGAGAGGATGAGAAGCTGGTAGTTGGTAAATGACTGTGATTGGATAATGAATTGAATGAGCGGAGCTTGTCTGAGTAAGTTGCAGAGGAGCCTAACTCTCCATCAACACGCTCCCTCATCATCCAATCAACACGCTCGGTTGGCCCAGCAACTTATTGGGTTTTATTCCGTTCTCTCCTCTTTCCTTCATGCCTTCTTTCCCTCCTTCCCTCACTACATGTTATCCTGTCTTCAGTGTAGCCACAGTAGTCTTTCTCAGTGAAGAGAGAATTCTCAAAGCCACAATTACTGCAAAGAACTATCAATTTCCCCTTCAATTAACCCTGTGGGGAGAAAGGGAGAGAAGTAGAGCGGGAAACCGAGGGGGGAGGGAGAGAAATTCAAATTTGGGACACAGCATTAAACCTACGTGCTGCCTCTCCTCTCCTCCCCCGTCCTTCTGGGAAGTAGTAGGGGGTGAGGCCGAGGAGAGGGGAGGGGGTAGTGTAACATCCTCAGGGGTGAACTTGACCCCAGCACTGAGGTTCAAAGTGGTTACGGTAGAACCAGGGCCCCCATCCCCATTACGGCTGAATACAGGCCGCACAGGCAGCTAGCGCTAATGCCCACTATATGCTAATGAAGGAGATGGTGGGAGGTAGTCTCAAACCACAACCCAGAACTGCTGAAAGCTCTCTTCCATGGGAGACAGAGAGGGAAGAGGGGGAGAAGGAGAGAGAGAGGAGACAAATGGAGAGAGAGACCAAGGGGGAAGGAGACAGGGAGAAAAGAGATAGGGGGGAAAAGTGAGAGGAAGTTGAAGAGAGAGAAAAAGGGGGAAAAGAGAGAGGAAGAGGAGAGGGAAAAAGATAAATGTCTGTTTTTATAAAAGGGAGCGATGAAGGGGGTGTGTATCCGGGGATGTGGTTGTTAGATCAGCCGAGCCTCGGCTAACGGCCCTCGGCCCGGAATTACAGGGAAGAACTCTGACGGCATGACTGCACTCTATCCTCCCCCCTCTATCCTTCCCCCTCTATCCTCCCCCTCTATCCTTCCCTCTCTCTGAGCTGAGCCCCCGGAGAGGGATCCCAAACCAAACTCAGCCTTCAGCAAAGTTCCACAAGCAAACTTTCACAAAGCCCCCGAATGCCTGACTGCCCGCCTAGCTACATGACGACAGAGAGGCATGCCAGGGTTTCAATGCGGCCCTCCCTCACTCCCTGCCTCTCCCTTCCTCCCTGCCTCCCTCCCTCTTCTGCTGCCCTCTACTTTCAGAGGCGTATGGGCTGTTTGCTGCTGACCTTTCAGACAATGGAAACAAGCGGAACCCAGAAACTGCAAATGAGTGATACAGGTTGCATACAGGCTGCTCCACCTTCACTAAGCTAACATACGCAGTCCTGTCGTCGACGAGAGAAAGCACGGACATTGTCCCGCTTGTTTTGCCAAGAGTCAATGGCCGCTTTTCAACTGGGTAATAAATGTTGTTCGTCCTTGAAGAAAAACATTTTATTTGTGTTTTCTCCATTACTTGCTGATT